>NW_008354494.1:817053-835475 GCF_000622305.1 Nannospalax galili
TTCCAGGCCAGCTAGGGCTACAGGGAGACCCTGTCTCAAAAAGACCTACCCACAGTTGAGACTTTTAAAAGACTATGGACTTTTAAGTGTTTGGATTTTTTTTTAAGAACTGTGGGGTTTTTAAGGTTGTACTGTTTTATGCTGTGATATTAATGTTAACATCATATCTTGGGGACAAGAATTGGGAAGGTTATGGTTCAATAGTGATGTGTTTGTGTGTCAAGTTGACAAGGGGTCAATTTGTGCTGGATAGCTTTAGTGTCATCTTGACACACCTGGGTTGAGGGAGCCTCAATTGGGGGATTTCCTTCACTGGGCTTGTCTGTGGCCGTGTCCATGGGGTACCTTCTTGATTGTTGAGTGATATGCAAGGGCCCAGCCCACTGTGGGTGGTGCCACACCCGGGCAGGTGGGCCTGTGTTGCATAAGAAAGCAGGCTGAGCAGGGGCCAGGGGAACAAGCCAGTGAGTAGCGTTCCTCCATGGCCTGTGCTCCGTTTCCTGCCTCCAGGTTCCTGCCCTGAGATGTAAGATAAATAAACCCTTTCCTCTCCAAGTTGGTAGTGGTCAGAGTGTTTTGTCACAGCAATGAAGAAACAAACCAGGACACTTGGCATTGATAATTTTATGGTAGAAAAGAATTAAGGCTTTGGTCTAGGTTGTATTATCAAGAAACTTGAAGCATCATCTACTCCGTTAGTGGATGTAGAAGAGAGAGTTATACCCATTTTGTAATCTACCACTGGTGTCCTAGAACCCTTCAGGCACCTGCCAGGTCTGTTTCTGACTCAAGACCATGTTTCATAAGTAAAAATGAATTGTAGAGAACCAGACTAAATGTACTATAGCATCTCAAATTGTCTGAGACCCACAGGATATGAGATAGCAGAGTCAAGTGAGTCGAAGATTGTCATGTGGTTTGGAAAGAGGCTTCCTAGGTTCCCTGGATGCTGAAGTAAAACTTCAGGGTGCAAACAGATGCTTACTATTGTTGCCTGATCATCTTGGTCAGTCTCAGTAAGGCTGAGAGCTACATATTACTTGGGCTGGAGAACAAGGCAGGGTAGCGTCTGCTGTCCCTGTTTTCAGGCTGTTTGGGGCATGGCCTTTGCTTGGTGGGTCAAGCTACCCGAAAGGTACCTCTTCTGGGAAACTTTCTGGTTGGCCTCAGTTCCTCTGAAGCTGGTGACCAGAATTTGCCATCAAGAGGTGTGTATGGTCCTTTGAGAAAGTATCCATTGCCCTATAAGGGTCTTAATTATCAGTAGTCATTGCCTGGACTGGGTTTTTTTTTTCTGTTTTTGTTTTAAGATGTGAGAATATGATGGTTTGAGTAGGAACAAAATGAAATGACATGTGTGTTTGTAAATACTATAATAAAACCCATTACTTTGTATGCTAACAAAATAATTCTTAGAAGGTGCCATTGATATTCTGTGTACAAAAGGATAAGGATTTTAGGTACTGCATATGCTAATCAGTTTGATTTAATCATTGTACATTGTATTCATAAATAATAGCATCATTCTTACCCTGTAAATACATACAACTTATCAATTTATAGTATAAATTTTTAGATGTATCTCTACATTGGTTTCTGCATTGGACAAAGAGGAAAACAAGTGGACGTGGTGTGTACAGTGAGAACCACTATCCTGGGGTCCTTTCTGTTTGTTACATTTGTCTGTTTCTCAGTGCAAATTTGGACCCTGCCTATGCAAATGTGACATGATCCATTTTTTTAAATTTTAATAATTTTGTGTGCTAGGACTGGAACCCAGGGTCTTTTGCATGCCTATGTCCTTAGGCCCAAATAAATTTTTTTATTTTATGAAAAATTGGAATTTATAGAAAAGTTATGAAGATAATAAAAAAATGTCCATTATCTCCTATGCAGCTTTCCTGGGTTAATATCCTATATTATTATGTAGCATTTTTCACAATCAGTGAACTAACACTAATAAATTCTGATTAATTAAACTTTACACGGTGTTTTAATTTTACCAGTTTTTCATTTGTATACAATACTTATTGATTCTGTCTGATTTTTAGTGCTATCTTTATCTAGATTTTTATCCGTGTTATATTAGCTTCCTGACTTTTAGTTACAGTGTGGCTTAGTTGAAAAGACCTTGGAATCATTTACTTTTTAGGGGAAGGTCTTACATATTGAAGCAATGGCCAACAGAACATTGAAGTCCTAGTCAGTATTTTGGCCTCAAATTCCTGTCTATCTCCAGGTGAGAAATGGGAGGAGAATTCTCATTTCAGCTAGGTTGGCCTGGGTAGTTTAGGTTTTTTTTTTTTTTTTTTTTTTTTTTTTTTTTTTTTCTTTTTTGAGACAGCATCTGATGTAGCCCAGACTGATCTCAGACTTTACCTCCTGAGTGCAGGGACTACAGGTGAGAGCCACCATTTCTGGTGACCTGTATGTTTTTTGTAGAGGGCAAGCTGAAGGGCCAACCAAGCCCCTTCCCTACATTGACCACACACAAATCTGGATTTTTATATCTCTTTTAATAAGGAAAGGCCAGGCCCATTTGAGACATCAAGTTGGTTTAAAAAAAAAAAAAAGCAGAACAAAAAGCAGATTCAGAGATTGGCCTGGCACAGAGAGGACTTATTTTCTCCCTGTTGGGTTCAGCCCCAGAATATTGATTTAGTAGATCTACAGTGGGGCCCAAGGCTTTACATTTCAAGCAAGTTGTCAGATGGTGGTGTTGGTCCAGAGAGCATGGTATGAGAAGTGCTTCCAGGAGATATAATTTGTGTTGAAAAGGAAAAAAATCTCAAATAAATGCTTGTTTCTCTTCTTTTACCAGTTTTCTCAATAATTATTTCCCCTAGCTACCTCCCAAGATAACCAGTGAATTTTTTTCTTACATTTGTTACTGATTTTTTGTGAATTTCATACATTACGTCTTGATGATGTTTAGACCCCTCCCCTACCCTCCCACCACTACTCGTGCATTCTGTCAGGTATGTCAAGGCCTGTCGAGCCAACTTTCTGTCCCCAAATCTCCCTTGGTGTGAGTCCATCTGCTGGAGCCTGATGACCAGCCTGATTTTTATCTTAGGAACATAAACTCATGTTTAAAAAACCGCATCTGATATATTTCAGTTCCTTGTAGTTACTGTCTCCTTTTAGGTGCTCAGATTGTATCATGCTTAGCCCATGAGAGCCCCTTCAAGTGGCTTCCTGTGTTCTTTGGACATGACCCATCCCATCAGTCTTTCAAGTAACAACAAAATTCTCCAACTTAATAAATTTCATACTCCAAATGGAGTTTAGCCATTTCTCCTGACTCTTAGTTGACTTCAGTGTGGATTTTGTATTAATATTTTGTCATTTTTTCTGATTATAAAAATATATTCTCAGCTGGACAAGTGGCTCATACCTACAGTCCCAGCACTTGGGAGGGTAAAGCAAGAGGAGTAATAACTGAGAGTTCCAGGCCGGCTTCGGCTGCCTAGTGAGTTCAGGCCAGCCTGGGTTACGTAGTGAACTCCAGGTCAGCCTGGGTTACTTAGTGAGTTCCAGGCCAATCTAGATTACAGAATGAGACTCTGTCTCAAAACAACAATGTTTTTCATTGCAGAAATGTAGAAATAAAAGTAAAGGAAAAGACAACTAATCCTATTAATTTATAGCAGCTACTGAAAACATTTTAATAGATTCCTTTCTGAATTCATAAATTCCACATATTTGACATCATACAATGTTCATGAATTCATATTTTACATATTTAATCTTAAAAGAAATATTTATAAAACTTGCCTGTATCAGGCCAGCTAGATATCTCAGCAGATAAAACATTTGCTGCCCAAGCCTGATGACCTGAATTTTATTCCCAGAACCCATGTAAAAGTGGAGGGAGAGAACCAAGTACACAAGGTTCTTTTCTGACCTGTACACATGCACTAATTAAACAAAATTTTTCCTGTATCATTAAAAATGTTCTATAGATTTTAAATTGTGTGTGTGTGTGTATTTCTGTATGTCAGAGAGACTGTGTGTATAGGCACATGTATAAGTGTGGTGTGTGCTTGAGCCATTAGTTTTTTATTTTGTGTTTCTTTTTGTTTTTCTTTTTTGGTAGAGGCACGTCTCCCTGAAGCTCCAGTTTGCTTGGAATTTGTTATGTAGACCAGGCTGGCCTCCATCTCACAAAGATCGACCTGCCTCTGCCTCCTGAGTGCTGGGACTAAAGATGTGAGCCACCATATGTCCAGCTTCCACTTGTTTTTGATACATAGAAAACATACATTAATACCGCCTTTTGAAACGGTCTCCAGTGGATTTTCAGTGTCTACACCAATAGCAGAAGTGGGGCTCAGTTGGTGGAGTTCTTGCCTAGCAGGCACAAAGTCCTGGGTTTCTAGCACCAAATAAATACATAGACAGCTTGAATTCAGTTTGGGATACATGAGACCCTATCTCTAAAACCAGAGCAAAACAAAAAACAAGAAAAAAGAAAGTATATATTCAGTTTATGTAACTTAAATTTAATCCTAAGCACATGTTTCATAGTTAAGAAATCATAGCAAAGAGATTAATCGGCATACCACGTAGCTACCGGGTCTGTGAACTGCTCTCCACCCTCCTCTCACCCTGGACTCTGTAGCCTTGCTATGGCATAGCAAGGCCCTCCTTTTCCAGCACTGTTCAGCTGTGAGGGGCCAATCGAGGCTCTCCTGTCTGGCAGCAGTAATTCTTACAGCATCAGGCTAGTTACTGCTGGTAAGTGCTTGCAGTTTATGGCTCTAACTTTAAAAATGTCTTCTCCAGAGTCCTGCTATGGCACTAGAAGGCAACAAAGCTTCCTGCAGCCATTCTGCCCAGTCTCACAGCTTTCCATCAGAACAAGCAGGCAGATCTGTGGTATGTGATAATAAACAGACAAATGAGGTCATCTCAGGACAGGAGAAGGTGCGGGGGGAGCAAGCTCAGAACTCCATGTGTCATCAGCACCATGAGTGCTGCAGAGATGATGTTCCTGTACACAGTTCTTTGATGCCCCCCGCCTTGTTATCTTGCCTGTTTCCCTCCGCAGTTCGCTCCTGAAGTCACTCAGCACACCTCTCTGCCCTTCCTCTGGAAGCCACCTTTCTCCTTCAGGTGGAGTCTCATCTTTAGCATCATGCCAGCTCCATCAGTGCCTCAGCTTTCCTGGCTGCTCATTGCAGTTTCCCTCAGCCGAGCTCACTGCCGGGTGAGGAGAAGTGGAGGCCAGACTCAGTTTATTCTCTCCCAGAGAAAACTGAAAAGTAGCTTTAAAAAATGATTTTTAAAAAATGAAACAAATAAAAACTGACTTAACCTAAGCTGCAAATGTATCTTACAAATATGTTCAAATTTGTTTTAGGTAAAACAATATGACAAGAGAGAAATAATTTGCATCAGCTTGACTGTGGACCTTGTCCACTGTACAATAAAGCTCATCATTATTGTCTTAAGGAGCATTTGGCTCTCAGTGCCTTGCCTGCTTTGTAGAAGGAACCACACTGTCTATAAAAAGAATCTTCAGGATGGATGCTGCCTGCTCCAATTTATTTGTGAGTTAGTTAATCTCACTTCAAGATGGCACGCTCTCCTGGCCACCACCATGGCTTGTGCCTCTGGAGGAGGCTCAGTGATTGTCTTGGCATTGGCTCATCTACGGCTCCTGCTTTTTCAGACTTAAGTTTATATATAGACACACTGTTTTTTTAATTAAGGGGGCATTTTTAATTTTTAAAAATTTTTATTTTTATTTTATGTGTATGCATGTATTGCCTGCATGTATATAAGTGTACCCATGTCTTGCAATGCTGGAGGGAGGTCAGAACAACCAGTGTTCTTAACCGCTGAGCCATCTTTCCAGACCCTTAATTTTTTATTTTTAAAAAATATTTTTGTTTTATGTGTATGAATGTATTGCCTGCATGTATGTGAGTGTACCCATGTCGTGCAATGCCGCAGAGGTCAGAAGAGGGTTTTGGATTCCCCTGGAACTGGAGTTAAGGACGGTTTGTAGCCACCATGTGGGTGCTGGGAATCGAACCCGGGTTCTCTGCAAGAGCAGTTAATGCTCTTAACCCTGAACCATCCCTCTAGCCCCAAGGGAGTACTTTTTAATTAAGGATTCAGATTTGGTTATGTACTTGGTAGTTTTTCAGGTGTAATAGAAAGTTTGGCTTCATGGCAGCCTTCTGTTCCTACAGGTAGAGATAGCAATTGGGAAGATCATTCCACTGGGAGCAAGATGCTGAAATGATCTATTTCATTTACCTAAACATATGATCAGTAAGCTCACTTTGCCTAGGACTAGACATAAAAGGACATTTCTCCCTCCCCCTCCCCCTCCCAGGTAAATTCTCTCTGTAGCCCCAGCTAGCCTGGAACTTGCTTTGTAGACCAGACTGGTTCTGATCTCACAGAGATACACCTGCCTCTGACTCCCAAATACTGGGATTAAAGATGAGTGCCACTACACGTGGCCCAATATTTTTCTCTGTGTAAGCAAAAACTGTCCTCATTAGGGCCCTGTTATCATGGTGTCTTCATGGGGGAAGACAAAAATGATTGACATGAGGAGATCTGATGGTAGGAAAATCTCCTGGAGTCCATCTAGATGCAAACTTGAGGGCGAGGATTGAAAAGACCCCAAGAAGCTTCATGGGCAAGTCTGGGCAATGGCCTTGAATCAGCTTCAGGATAACATTGAGATGAGCTGATGCAGCAGGTGTCTATGCCCCAGGACAGGTGGCACTTTGGGGAAAAGGATACACCCATGTTGGTGAACTGTATGAGTGCAGTGCACAGCAATGAAAGCCCTTTATGGAGACTGGTGCCCTAGCCATGGACCCCAGCACCCCCAGCTTAGGACCCCAGTGCTGGAATATTGTGAAGTGGCCGTGGAACAATGGGGGTTATGGCATGGGTACACTTTCTGATTTTCCTTCCACACTCAAACTGTGATCCACTGGTGTTCTTTCATACTTGGGCACCATGAGGGCTTCAAGAAGAGAGACTGGGTTTTTCAAGTTGCTCCAGTCATGTACCTTAGATTTCTGCATTCCATGTTCATGTTTTCAATCAATCACTAATCCCTGTGGACTCATGTGATGGTTAGTATCAACAGGATCTAGGGTCACCTAGGAGACAAGCCTCCAGGCACACCTGTGAGGAATTATTTAGATTAGGTTAGCCTCTGACCATGCCCTTTAGGTTACCTTGATTAGGTTAATTGAGGCAGGAACATCCACATCTTTGTGGGTCGAACAATTTCCTGGGCTGGGTTCCTGGATTCTGTGAAAAAGAAAAAGTGAGCTGGACATAAGCACTTGTTCTCTTCTTCCTGACTGAACATGGTGTGGCTGGCTACTTCAGGCTCTTGCTGCCTTGACTTCCCCACTGTGCTGGACTACCTTGAACTATGAGTCAAAATAAACCCTTAAGTTTATTTTGTCAGGGTATTTTGTCACAGCAACAGGAAACGTAACTAAGATGACTCTAAAATCTAAGTGAGTCCATTTGCTTTTTGAAATCTCTACTTTGATGATGCTAGTGGCCTCTGACATCGCTTTTCTGGTTTTTCAGCCTTCCACTTCCTGTTTCAACCCTGACTTCTATAGAATTTACTCTTGTATAGTCAGTGTTAATGTTTTAAATGTAAATTAATCTTGGTGCTTCAGTGGTTTAACATGCCGTTCATAATAAAATCTCTACGTTGGTCTAAGAGGCCACAGAAGGCCAGGCCTCCTGTTCATCCCCTTCTCTTAGGCTCTCTTGTCCACTCCATCTGACTGAGATACTTTCTGACTGTGAAACAAGGACATTTGTTCTGCCCATATGACCACTGCACTAGCTACCCCCTATGCCTGCCATCCATTTTTAAGAAATATTTTATTATTATTTTTTTAATTTTATATGTATGTGTGTATTGCCTGCCTGTAGGTAAGTGCACCCATGTCGTGCAATGCCCATGGAGGACAGAAGAGGCTGTCAGATCCCCTGAAACTGGAGTTGACAGTTGTTAGCTGCCATGTGGGTGCTGGGATTCGAACTCGGGTCTTCTGTAAGAACAACCAGTGTTCTTAACTGCTGAGCCATCTCCCTGTCCACCTGCCATCCATTTCTTAGGACTTCTGTTTCCTCAGCATAGCTTCAGAGAGGCCTTTTTGAGACACTGAGGTAGCCAGTTCTGTCATTCTGATATTTCAGGTTAGATGGCTGCAGTCACCTTGCTTTCTGTAGTTTCAGTTTCCCGTGGTAAACTGTGGTCCAAATTATAGTCGAAGGTTGCAGGCAAAGAGCAATTCACAAGTTAGAGGTTGCAGCATGATGACGTCATGAAGCATTCTGTTCTGTCCTAGCTGTGAATCACCCCATTGTCCAGGATATCCGTGCTGTCCATGCTGCCTGCCTGTTAGTCACTCAGCAGCCATCTCAGTCATCAGGCTGACTACCGCAGTGTCACAGTGCTTGTGTTTGGGGCTGGGAGTGCCTGCCTAGCATGGCTGAGGCATTTTGTTTGATCCCTAATATCACAAAATAGAAAAGAAAAAAAAATCACACAAGAATGCAGTGCTTATGTTTAAAATAATCTCCCCCCACCCCTTAAATTTCTCAAAGAACAAGAATAGTGATCCTGGCAATTTTATATAGTGTATTATTATATTCGTTATATTTTAGTACTTTTTTATGTATCATACTTTGCCTAATTTAGCAATGGAACTTTATTATTGATGTGTATGTTTGCTCAGATAAAAGCATAGAGAATCTCAGGTCCCAAATATCTAAAGTTTCAGGCTTGAGCCTGATCTGGGAACATATCCCCAAGTACATAATGGGAGATTAGTATACCATCCAATATTTCCTTAGTTATTTCTGTTTGTCTGTCTGTCTATGGTCTCTCTAAGCTAGGTACTAGTTTATAATCTAGTTTAAATGTGGAGGCAGAGAAATGACAGATGAATGAATCCACGTAGTATTACTCCCAGGACAAAGCTGCAGTTTCCATGGGGGTATGGATTTTGAAAGGATCCTCAGCTCCTGGAAGGATAGCTAGTAGGTAACAGTCAGCTACTAAATGTTGAATGAATGGAGAGATGCAGGAGATGTGTTCACATGCATTTCCTAAGGGCATGAATGAATCGAATCTCACTGTGACACAGATTAGTGTTTCCCAGGAGGTAGCCAGTGTGCTAAGGCTTCTTCAGGTTTTCCTTTAATACAACAACCTTCTGAATTACACTGTGTTATTCCCATTTTATAGATAGGAAATGGGCTCAGAAAGGTTCATGTTAGTTAAGCCAAAGAAGCAGAATCTCCAATCATTTGATACTATGTAGTAAATTGCTAATGCTATTTAAAACCAGTAAAGCATGCTTGTTGCAAGTAAAGTATTTCCAATTAAAGTTATATGCATTTTGGAACAACAGCCACAATACTAAAGCAAATGATAGAAACCATCCTTTCTGCCTCCATTCTAATTCAGAGGAAAGTGTTACTTTGGGGCAGAAAACAGTTACCAGAAAATAACCAGATTATAAATGGTGAAATACAGGATCAAGTCTGTCTCTGTTCCAGAATATATACAGATAGTAATATAGATTATCTTCCAGAATGGAGAAAGGGAGGAATGAAGGAGAGACATCTCTTAACTAAAGGGAATATTAAAAAAACAGTAGCAAACCAATCTGCAGTCTCTCATGTGGAGAAAAATACTGTTGTTTCCTTTGCGAAACATACCCCATTTGGAGGCACAGGTTTGCTTTCCTTGACTTCATGGGGTGCCTGGCTTTGGAAGGTAGCTCCCACATTGTGCTTAAGGAGACCTGGCATTTGTGGCTTTGTGGCTCCATGGCAGGCAGATGGAGCTTGGTTCTAAACTGACCTGCTGAGCCTGGTATGAGGCTTTCAGACATGAAATCTTGATTAACAGTAAATGTTAATTGAAGCAGTAAATTATTAACGTGTTTTTCATAAATGATAAATGCTGCTGTTGGCTCTTTTACCCCTTGTGACATCATAAAACTTTCCAAGAAATGACTGGCTTTACCCAAAGAAAACAGGAAGCAATGGCTACATTTCATAGTCTTTGTGGTGATCTGCTCATGTTCCATGGTCAGGTCTGGCTGAGGAGGGCATCATCTTTTCTTCAGGAATCCTACATCATCTCAGCCAAACAATAAATAATCTTTCCACAGATGCAGAGCACTGTCCAAGTGATTGCGTCCAGCGTCTTCACTTCAGCTGGCACCAAGAGCTGATGACTCCTGATTTTCCGCTCAGACTCAGATTTTACCCTGAGCTCCAGGTTTATAAAGACAGTTTTTATTGGGAAAATCCTGCCTGATGTCCCCTGGAACCTCAGATTTGTATCTAACACATACTTCTCAAGTACCTGCTATATATATTTGATATGCAGCTAGATATGATTTTACGCTAGGTAGGCACTAAGAAAATAATAATCAGTAAAAATAGAGTTCCTCAGGGCTAATGATGTAGCTCAGCTGGTGCAATGCTTGCCTGATGTGTGAAGCCCTGGGTTATATCCATAGTTCCCATTAAAACACTGGATGTGGTAGTATGTGGCTACAATCCCAGGATTTAGGAAGTAGAGGCAGGAGAGGAGTTCAAGGCCATCCTTACCTACATAGTAAACTTGAGGCCAGCCTGGGCTACATGAGACACTGTCTCAAAAAGTTTCCAGAATGATTGGAGAAGGAATTCCTAACATGAGTTGAACATCATCATCTTGTTTTAATGATCATGCATGCATTAAGTAAACCCTAAGAAAATATGCAATGACATCTTCACCATCTCATCTACAGTTATGTACTTAACACTTGTAGAGGTGTCCCCAGTAGACTCAAGTATTTGAACCCTTGGTCAGTTGGTGGCACTGTTTTGGGAAGGTCATGGAATCCCTAAGAAGAAGCCTATCAGTGGGATAGGCTTTGGGAGTTCTTAACCATGGCCCATTTTTAGTATAGCTTTTCGCTTCCTGCCATTCCTCTCCTGCCATTTTGATTCCTCTGGAACCATATGCCCAGTTAAACTCTTCTGTAAGTTTCCTTGATCATGGTGTTCTGTTATCACAGCAACAGAAGAGTAACTAATACAACATGTGAAATACTAGATTGATGTATGAGGACAAAAAGAATTAAAGATGAATTATTGCTGTGATGTAACAAACTTTCTAAGTGAAATACAAGGCATGTAGGAAAAACCAAGCTTCTAGTTCAAAGTGTATAAAGCAAGGGCAGTAGGCAGCGGACTAGTAGGTGGGAATAGGGGATGTTAAAGACTAGGCCTCTCAGAGCTGCACAGAAGAGGTGTGGTAGGCACTAGATTATAAAGAATAGGGAATGCATGAAGCTCAGAGGAAATTGGGTGTCACTGAAAATTGAAAGGCAAAGAGGCCTCTTCAGGAAGGAAAATGGGCAGGGTAGAAGACAGAGGTGAGCATGTGGCTCATCCCGCATAGCAGTGAGCACAAGAAGCTGCCTGGAAGGGGAGTTACAGTCCTTATAGTAGTTATTCTTGGATGTCAGAGGAAGGATGTGTATTTAATTCTATTTTATGGAAACGAAGACAAGATTTTTAGAAAATAAAGTTTTCATTAAGATGCTTAGTAATGACATTAATAGGGGAAAACACAGGCTTGTATCAATGTGAATATGCATCAAATTATAGCCCAAGGGGCTGGAGAGATGGCTCAGCAGTTAAGAGCACTGACTGCTCTTGAGGACCCGGGTTCAGTTCCAAGCACCCCCATGGTGGTTAACAACCATTCCTAACTCCATTCCAGGGAATCTGATGCCTTCTTCTGCCCTCCATAGGCATGGACGACATGGGTGTATTAAATACATGTATGTAATACACTTACACACATTAAAAAAATATTTTAAAAAACAAAATAGCACCCACAAGGTGTCATGGCTAGTGACAGATTGGCTCACTCAGCTTCAGTTTCCTTCTCCTGAGTCTTATAAAAAGCCAAAATACCTAAAGCAAAAGTCCCCTAGCTTCTCTTCCAGATAAGATTTGGACACAAATTGGGTTCCACCAGTTGGATGCACTCACACATGACTGAGAAGGGCTGATCACTCCCTTCCCGTTGTCTGTTGGTAAACAAGGTCCTGGGGATGTGGTTACTCTGCTGCTGCATTCCAAGGCCCTTTGCCAGTCCTGTGACTGTGAGGAGTCCGGTTCAGCTGAAGCACGAGCAACTTTCCAACTCTGACTCTCTGATCTGGCCCACAGCTGCGGAGTGTGCTCTTATACTGGGTCAGTTAACTGGCCCATGGGTGTGAAGTACACTGAGTCAGTTCTGTAGTGTCCTTATAATCACCCCAGGAGGCCCAGCCTAGAACCCTTGCAGCAAGCATGTAAGCATCTAATTCCTGGTATTAAATCTGCATCTGCTTAAAGTACATGGAGTGGTTTGTTTCCAGCGGTGAACTTTCACAGACAGTATAAACAAAGGAGAATTGAGCCAAACCTGTAACTGATCTGCTTAGGAGGGTGGGGATAAGTCTAGAGAGGAACTGATACTGATTTTATATATATATATATGTGTGTATATATATATATATGTGTATGTATATTGTTTTGTCTTTTGAGACAGAATTTGCTGACCTGGAAACTCAACATGTAGCCTAGGCTAGCCTCCACTAGCCTCCCACCTCCAGCTATACTCCTGCCCCCCTCTGCCTACAAGTGTGAGCTAATACTGTGTATCTTAAAGAATGTATAGTTAACTGTCATTCCTTAGGCAGGCCACTCTAGGCATTGAAAGGAACCAATATAGAAGCACAGGTGTTCAAAAAATAATAGTCTCGGGGCTGGAGAGATGGCTCAGCAGTTAAGAGCACTGGCTGCTCTTGCAGAGGACCCAGATTCAGTTCGCAGCACCCACATGGCAGCTCACAACTGTCCATAACTTTAGTTGCAGGAGATCCAGTGCTGCCTTCTAACCTCCGTGGGCATTGCACAACACTGGCACACTTACATACTTGCAGGTACATTCTTGCACTCATACACATAAAATAATTAAAAATTAATAAATTAAAAAATAATAGTCTCTATAGAGTACCCATTAGACTACTGAATTTCTCCTGTCATTTCTAGGCAAATTTTTAGTACATTGCTTCAATAATGTAGTTACTTCAGTATTTCCCTATAGAGCTTCAACTCATTACTTGTAGTGCTTTTCATGTTAGTAGTTTATGTGTATATACACATGTATGTATGTATGTAGGTGTGTATGTATTTCCTGTGTCCAGTCAGCTGGTAGAGTAGGGAATTACCAGGCAGAAGTGTAGCGGGGTGGCTGGGATTTGGGTTCAGGATTAGAGTGCTAACTGCTAATGTTCCTGAAATACTCCACCCATCTCCTCTGTAAAAATGGGAATAAAGATATACCTTCCACAGAATTGTTTTGAGATTAGAATTAATACGTACAAAATGCTTAGAACCTCAAAGGCATGCGGAAAGTCTTCAGTAAGAGTCAGCTAGAGGTGACTCATGGTTCTTAGGCTGTGCTGTCTTGGTTAGCGAGTGCTAGTGGCTATTCTGCATTCCTACAATCATGATAAACTTTACAAATGTTTTTGTGATGTTCGGTGGTATTTTTCTCTACCATTATTAATTTGTTTTTCTGAACTATTTTGACCCTATCAAAGTATGTGCTACGAGTGGTTTTGGTGTCATAAAATGACCAAGGAAAGCTTTTGTGTTGGTTGTTACAGTGCAAAGTTCATGATGATGCAAAGCAGTGGAAGGCAAATACCAACAGAAATTGGTGCAAACTCCTTGACATTTCAAAGGTTTTATAAACATACTAGCGACCAACAATTGTCTGACAGAATCTAGACGGAACTGTGGAGACTTGTGAAACAACTCTGAAACTTACCTGACTAACACTGTCACTTCCAAACAAATAGTCCCCATACCAAAGAGGCCATGCCTGTACCTAATTTCATTACATTTTATTTTATTATTTTAGATAGCCTCTGTAGCCCAGGCTGGCCTCATTCATTATGTTGCTGAAGGTGACCTTGAACTTCTGATCCTCCTGCCTCCTCCTCCCAAGTACTAGAATCACAGGCCACATGCCATCACTCTGGGTTTATGCTGTGCTAGGGATCAAACCCAGGGCCTCATGAGTGCTAGGTAAGATCTTTATTGACTGAACTACACCACCAGCCCCTATACCTTCTTTTAAAATCTGTTTTTGAATTGTCCTCTTCCTATTATTTTTGTCTGTCAGCATTTCTCAAGACCTTTCATATCTTTTTGTTTCTTTTGCGCTATCACCAATACATAAAAGTGTTGACAAGTGTCGGCTCTAGTAGTGGTCTCAGTGAGAAGAGCAGCACAGGCCCCTATGGCCCAGCAACCTTTTTCATGCTGGAAACTGTGCATTAGAAAGACCTTAAGTCTCTCTGGCACGGTTTGCCTTATAGTGCCCCACCCTGGCGAACTTGATTGTTATTTTTATGCCCCCTCTTTAGATTTACCTCCAGACAATACACTATTTGAATTTTTGTATGCTTTTCCTATTCCGAAACAAAGCAAAGCCATTCCTTTCATCTTGATATTAACCCAATTTTTTTTCACATTCTTTCTTTGAATCTACATTCATTGAGGCTTCTGTTGTGTTTGCTATGGGCATTTTGGATCCTGAACAGGGGGAGCATTCCTCCCTTGGAACATTTCGCGTGATGGAAGAGATAAGGGAGCAACACTTGCAACAGTATGTGATTCAGGCTATAATACAATCCCCTAGAAGATTCTGTAGCAAACTGCACAAGGACACGGAACCAAAACTTCCCAAAGAGAGAAAACGAGCACAGAATCTTGGAGGGTATCAAGGGATAGCAGACATTTAGCTTCTGTCAGTTATCTACTTCTAACATATTTACTGAGATATGCTTCACAGATCATACACTGTACTATACACATGTACATCAAATTCCAAAAATTTTACTGCCCCCAAAAGTATGCCTTATCTGTCACCCAACTTCCTAAACCTTTCCCGTCCAGAAGAGCCACTAATTTCCTCTCTTTCTCTGTATAAGGTTGTGTACATACTCTGAATGTTTCACATAAGTTTTATTGCATAATATATGAATTTTCAACTGACTTCTTTTACTTACTGTGTTTTTGAAGCTTCTGTAGTATAAGTACATTATTTATTGTTATTACCAAATATTCTATTGTATGGATATACCATATTTTATCTATTCATAACAGAGAGGGCATTTGTCTACTTTGGACTGTAATGAATAAAGCTGCTCTAAATGTTTATGCATAAGCTTTTGTATAAACACTAATTTTCTGTTTGACTAATATATAGAATTCCTGAAAATGCAAATACTCTATGTTTAACTGTCCAAGGTGCTGCTAGACTGATTGTACAAGTGGCTGTTTCATTTTCCATTTGACCTGCAGAAGTTTTAGTTTCCCTGGATCCTTACTACAGTTGTCCTTGTCTGCCCTGGTTGGTGTGAAGTGGTAGCTCATTACAGTAGAAATTTAGTTTTACTGAACTTCACATTCCCAGTATCAAAGGAATACTGACACACATGGTGCCGTAAATTTTAGAACTAAGGAATCACAACAGCAAAACAATATAGGCAGAAGGAACAGAAATTCAAAGGCATTGAACCCGAAGAAAATAGGTTGTATTCTGTGAATTGTTAGAGACTCAGTATGCTGAAGCACAGTTCTATGTGGAGAATTTCAAGGGGGTGGGGAATTGAAGGATAGAGTCAATTAATCAATATGTATTGAATGCCATCTTGTACCAGGCAGTGTTTTTTAGCACTGGGATGGCACAATAAGACAGATAAACTACTCTCTGCCCTCAAGAAAGACTGAAAATAAAAATGTTGTATGGCATGGTAGTGCACACCTGTAATCCTAGCTCTGAGAAGCCTAAAACAGGAGGATCATGAATTTGAAGTCATCCTGGACTATAAAGGAAAAATCTGTCTCAATAATAAATAAAATATAAAATAAGGAAATAAAATTTTCATGAGCAATTTTTGTTTTGAGGGGTGAATTTTTTTTTTTTTTTTTTTTGAGGCAGTCTCACTATGTAGCACTGACTGGCCTGGAACTGGCTTTGTAGACCAGGCTGGCTTTGAACTCACAGATCCACCTGCCTCTACCTCCCAGGCACTGGGATTAAAGGTGTACACTACCACACAGTTTTTTAAAATTAGCCTTAATTGATAAAGAGAAATGTCGGTCAGAGTTACAGCCACAATAATGTAAGTAGGGGAAAAGATGACATTTAGAAAGACCTGAATGTTTAGTGAATGCTAAGCAAGCATTCTACCAACTGAGCCCTGTCTCTGGCCATTACTTTGTTTGTTGTGGAGCCCAGGATGGCCTGGTACTCCCTCTGCTGCCTAAGCTGGCCTCAAACTTGGTCACAGGTATGCACCACTACAAGACTCAGCTTCATCCACAGTTAGTAGGCATAAATTAAAACTAGTCCTAGGATCCCATTTTAAAATGTCTCAAAAAATATCTTCAGAAAAATACCTTCAGGTCTAAATTTATATTTGACAGAAAACCTTGATTTGTACTGTTACTGCTTTTACTGTTAACATTCATGTAGTTTATGTTTTTTTCACCTCTGAGTTTTATCCCATGTATGCTTACAAAATTTAGTATAGACCAAAAAAACAGAATGGTCAAAAATCAGGACAATGAGCCACAATGGCGACATGCACGGAAGCCTAGCTACTCTGAATTGGGATTGCTTGAGCCTAGGCGTTCAGGCCAGCCTGGGAAACATAGAACTGTGTCTCAAAACAAAAATAATGAGCCATTATACAAAGTTCTGGCAAGAGTATCCCAAGGATGAAAACTTTGAGACAGACTGGACTGCAAATCAGCAGAAAGACCAGTGCAAAGAGTTTTTAAAAATAGAGATTTAAACTAGGTGTGGTGACACAGGTCTGTAATGTCAGCACTTGGGGTGCTGAGGCCAGTTTGATCTACATAGCAAGTTCTGGGCGAGTTAGGGATAGATACATTGTGAGATCTTGACTTAAAAAGACACACCCCACCCAAATAGAGATTTATTTTTTCATACAATCTGAGCAGGTTGTACAGAATGGTTCAGTTTTGTAATCCACCTCCTCAGGTGACTGATAGGAGGATCAAAAGGTCAAGTCCTGCTTTGGCTACAGAGTAAGTTCCAAGAGGCAATTTAGTGAGACCTGGTCTGAAGATAAGTAAATAGAGCACTGGGTATATAGCTTAGTGGAACAGCATTTGCCTAGTGTATACAAGACTCTGGGTTCAATTCCCAGTACCCTAAAAAGAAAAAACTAAAAAAGAATCCTGTGGTAGATCAACCCTGCAGTGGGTAATAACTTCAAAGCTCCAAATATTTTCCATTTCCTTCTTTGTGTTCTTTGAGATGTTTCCATTATTAACATAACAACATGTGGTCTAACAACTGGTCTTTCCTGCTTTCCTTCCTGGAAAATCCAATCAGTATAGGCTGTGTCCAGAGAGGAATGCTGAGCTTTTGAGGTACTCTTTCTGTCTTCAGAGTTTTATGATATTTTGAGATTCATGAGCCTAATTAAGTAGATTAAAAACATTTTAAGTTACATCTATTTATTGTGTGTGTGTGTGTGTGTGTGTGTGTGTGTGTGTGTGTGTTCCCATGCCATAGTGCATACGTGGGCATTAGGGGACAATTTGGTAGAGTCGGTTTCCTGCTTCTACCATGTAGGTTCTGGGACCAACTCAGATTACCAGGCTTGGTGGCAAGTGCTTTTACCTGTTGAGCCATCTCACTGGCCCTCAAGGGGCTTTTTAATGGAATTGATGACGTATATTTGTAAAATGGGAAATTACTATAAAATATTTTAAGCCTCATTTATTCCGTTTTGAGCTGTATAAAAATGAGTCTTTAGATTCAACAGAAGGGCAAGTAGTGGGGATTGGCTGGGGTGTTGACAACACAGCAGACAGTAGCAGGGATATCAGAATATAAGGGCTCTAGTGGGGGGAGGGAGGCTATGGGAGGGGGCCAACTGGGAAGTGGGTGTATAGTTGAATAAGATGTTTGGGATGTTCTGTGTGATATACACACACACACAAAAAAATCAACAGATTTTTTAAAAATGTATTATATTTGAGGAGGAAGCATGGAAATTTACGTCATGCTAGTTAGTAGAGGTGATAAACATTACCGTTGAAATCTACCCAATGACTTTATAGCCATATACAGGTGCCAAGGATCCAAGTGCAACCGACCATGACTAGTAATAATCAGATACATACAGATTAGAGAGGCATGCGCCAACATCTCAGTGTTAGTAGCAAAAACAGCGAGTCTTTCTGCAAGGAACAATATATTCTAAAATGAAATGGAGATCTTTTTTAAAGGTTAAAAA
>NW_008354494.1:835503-856963 GCF_000622305.1 Nannospalax galili
CTCATTCAATTTTATGTCGGGGCTTAGTAATACTGAGTTCAATATTGTATAACTGTATTAACTCAACTGTGAACCTAGAAACTTGTACCCACTTGTGAAAGAGATGTACTCTTGCTCTGGAGTATGTTACTGAACATGTTAAATCTGTAGTGAAATGCTTCTTCTAATCATGTAGTTATTAAAAATTTAAAAAGTAATGATTAAAAAAATAAGTCTGTAAGAAGCAGTATATTTTAAAATGAAACAGATCTTTCTTAAAAAACTATTTTATTTTTATTTTATGTGTATGCGTGTCTTGTCTGCATGTAGGTAAGTGCACTTGTGCCGTGCAACACCCACGGAGGTCAGAAGAGGCTGTCGGATCCCCTGGGACTAAAGTTTTGGACAGTTGTTAGCTGCCATGTGGGTGCTGGGATTCAAACCCGGGTCTTCTGCAAGAACAGTCAGCATTCTTAACTGCTGAGCCATCTCTCCAGCCCCCAAGAGATCTTTTTTAAAGGTTAAAAACTCATTCAATTTTATGTCCTACAGGGTTTATACTGAGTTCAATATTGTATAACTTATTAATTCAACTGTCACCTAAAAATTTTATAGCCACTTTTGAAAGCATTGTATCTTTGCTCTGGAAATTATTATTAAGTATATTAAAGCTGTAATGAAATGCTTCTTTGAAAAAAAATTTTTTTAAATGATGGTCAAAGCTGATGCTGAATGGTCTCTCTTCCAAAAGGACAAAGCGTCCACTTTTGCTGACCTTTTCACAGTGACAGGTGGATGTCTTTTGTAGGCTACTTGGCATGTGTTCCTTTGGTTTGAAGTTTTATTCTTTGTGTGAGTGTATAGTGTGTGGCATATACACCTATGTACTTATGTATGTGTGTGTGAATGCATGCATGCACACATGCTGGGAGGCCACAAATGTCTCTATAGGTGTAGAGGCCAGAGATAGATGTCAGGACCCTCCTCCATCACTCTCCACCTCATCTTTAAAACAGGGTCTTTCACTGACCCTGGAGCAAGTTGGCCAGACTGGCTGGCTAGAAAGCCCTTGGGATCCTTCTGTCTCTGCCTCCCAGTTCTTGGAATGGTGGGATTGTTAAGGATCTGAATTTAGGTCATCCTCATGCTTGCTCAGAAAGACTGGCCCCAATTTCCCAGAGATCTGCCTGCCTCTGCCTCCTTAATGCTGGCATTAAAGGTGTTGCCACTGCCACCATGCCTAGCTAAATTTGTAAAAATGGAAAGAAAAAAAAGATTAAAGACATTTACCTGCTGCTGAGACATAGATGTCACCTTTGCCTCTCTCTCAGGTCTAAGCTAGAAAGATTTTTACCTTTGTGAATGCTTCCAATTGTCCACAGTTGGTCTTTCAGGCTACTTTGGAATATTCTACATTTTCTCCTAAGTCTGGCTCAAGGAGGACTTATGTTCTTTAATTTTTTATTTCTTATTAAGGAAATATATTTTAAAAGAAATACTCCAAAGAAATCCCTGCTGACTTTCTTAATTTTTCAGATCAGTTAACAGAAATTTGTAGACAGATAGTCTGCAGAGCACCTCTCTGAGAGAGTCCACCACTTACTGGGAAGTTTTCCTGAAATCCATTTCCATATCATTAGCATATTATTCAGTCGGGGAAGAGGCTGGTTCTTTCAACTCACAGTAATCTGTAAGAATGAACCTCTCCTTTCTTAAGATTAATATAGGAACTATGCCTGTATTGCCACATTTGTTCCAGATTTCATTTAGCTAGGTAAGTTCTATCAGTTTTCTAACCTACATGACAAGCTGGGATGGGGCAGGGATGGTGGTGTGAAGGTTGCATGTGCATTCCAGGCAGAAGAACATTGCTGGCACACTAGTGGATTGGACCTTTCTAGGCATAGTGGGAGACCGGAGCACAGTGATGCACTCTTAGGGAAGTGAGAAGGGGTCTGGGGTGTGGGCTAGCAAGTCTAGATCCTTAGGACTTTGGAGGCCTTGCTAGGCTCACTGGAATTTTCTCTAAGGACCATGGTAAATGATCTTGTTAGAGCTGCAAAAAGCCCCATAAGCCACATATATTTAATGGGTCAAGACTATAAAATTCCTAATGTATCTGTTGGAAGACCCACCTTTCCAGTCTCACTGGTCAATCACCTGGTGATAGAATCACCCCTAGGAAAGCAGGCTCACCTTAAGTTATGCTGAATAGTTGAGTGGGATACTTGGTGCATTAATGAGGTAGCGAATTTTTCCAGCCTGGAATCTTGCCTTGTGGCATTGAACTCCACAGTCATGTAGGTCTAAGTCTGTCTGCCTTTCTTTCCTTCAGAAAGACGTGATTTCTCCTTCATGCTTTTCTTACTAAACACACTTTCTTTAAGGGTTTGAGCTGCCCCCAGCATCTTGTATTTCTTCACTTTTTCTCTAAAGCTTCCTTCTCCCAGCCATGTGGCTGCCACATGTCTGATCTCTAAACCTGCATGGCTTCATGGCTTTATTTTCTTCTTCCCACCATCCTCCTCCTCAAGGTAGCTGCCAAGATTACCAGCTCACCTGCCTTGAGGATTTTTCTCTATGATTCTAATAAAATTGTAGACACTTCCGTTTGGGTCCATTCTTAAATTTTTTTGTGAATGAGACTTAAGGGCCCTCTAGTTCCTTCTTTCTTCCCATTTCAGTCTGTTCTCTGTCACGACTGTTCTTGTTTGAGGCAAGGAAAGAATGGAGAGAATCTCTTATGACCTCCCTTCTCCTGGTGCTTCTTGTTAATAATTTTCCATCTACTTAGCCCTATATCCCTTTTCCTATGCTCTTAAGTCCCCACTTTTCCTTCTTATATTTGAAGTTGAGTCATTCTCTCTCCCCTATTGTAAGATCCCATCAGAGTACTACTTACAGCAAACGAGACAGTCCTGCATAAGGTCTGCTTTCTATTTTAATAAGCATTTTCAATAATTGTTGTTTAATGAAAGATTCCCCTTCCAGGCCTCTGACAATCTTCCATCTGGACTCTGAACGTCACTTCTTAGTTTCATGAATTGCCTCTGTTGTGCAATATGGTTATTATTTCTTTGTTTAGCTGATATCCTGTCTTGTTCCAGCCTTTCTTCTCCCCTTTTTCATGTGTGTGTGTGTGTGTGTGTGTGTGTGTGTGCGTGTGTGTGCGCGCACGCGCGTGGTATGCATGTAATGTATGGGTAGATGTGTATGTAGAGGCCTGAAGTTGATGTCAAGAATCATCATCCACTGTTCTTCCACTTCATTCAATGAGGTAGGGTCTCTCAGGCTCAGAACTCCTGGTATGGCTCGCCTTGCTAGCCAGCTTGCTCTGGGGCTCACTGGTCTCTGCCTTCCAAGGCTGGAATTATAGTTAGGCCCCCATGCTCACCCAGCGTTCTAAGTGAATTCTGGGGATCTGAACTTCAGTCCTCAGGCTTGTGTGAAAAGCCTCTCCCTTGCCCTGTAGTCTACTTTTTCTTTTCCATTTTTTTCATCTCCTATTCACAGTATTTTCTCTACCAAGGTAATTGTGCTACTTCATAAACCACCTTTGAATGGCCAGTGCAATCTACCCATTTCAGTTCTTTACACTGTTAGGAAATTAGGAGTTTTTCTGAGTAAATGTTAGGATTAGAAATTGAAAGAGTCACAGATAGGAAAGAAAAGAAACCAACCTCATGGACTCCATATTGGCCTTTATTTCTTAATGCAAGGTGACTATTAACCAGTGGGAGTCTGCAGTAGCCACAGGGCCAAACAGCTTGTGGAGCCAGGGGAGCTTAAGAACTTTTGTGTAGGTATAGAGCCATGGGTGTTGGGTAGAGAATTTTCAAGGCCTAAATTCTTTCCCAATAGACAAGGGTCTCTGAGGAGGAGGGCTTGTTTGCAGTATCTTAAGATTGGAATTTATGAGCACCCCAGATGGGCTTGCTTGCAAAGCAAGGGTTTTTCTATGGTTTGTGGGGTTAATGGAGGTCTTCCTTCACACTTTGGTGCTTTCTGATGATCCGTCCCTCTGCCTTTGTGTGTTCCACGGGTTTGGGTTCCCAAAGCACGTCTCCTTCTCTGAGGTCTCTTAGTTCTTTGCTACCTTCTCTTTCTCCATGTAGCTGTGTATTTTGTCATTAACCAACATTCTACTTTTTATTTATATTCTAAGCATTCAAATTAAAGATCTTGTTCATACTCATAGCTTTAATTACTACATCTTAACCTGTCAGCTCTCCCAAAGACTTTAGCCTTGCTGTCTCACTTGAATTTAAGTATATATTTAAGTATGTTTATATGAAATTTTTGTATCTTATGTATCCTAAGTTCAACATATCCCTAGTTTTGATGTTGGCTTTGCAGTTAGTTGTGTTCCCAGTATCAACAGAAACATCACTATCTATAAAGGCTAGTTAAAAAAAAAAAAAAGATATCCTATTTTTTCCTACTTCTTGACACTAGTATTAAACTGTGACCATTCCTTTGGGTAATAACTTTAAAATTTGTCACCTTATCTCAAATCCCACTATGTACAACATTCTTCCTTTTGTTCAGGTTATTTTTTAAATTTTATTTATTATTTTTATTTTATGTGTATGTGTGTATTGCCTGCATGTAGGTAAGTGCACCCGTGTCATGCAATGCCTGCGGAGGTCAGAAGAGGCTGTCAGATCCCCAGGTTATTTAGTTACAGACAGTTGTTAGCTGCCATGTGGGTATTGGTAATTGAACTTTGTCCCTCTGCAAGAGCAGCCAGTACTCTTAACCACTAAGCCATTTTTATTGCTTAGTTTATGAAAGGAGATGGTTTATTCCTATACCTCTAAACTTCAGTTACATAATTCTAATGAATGTCTTGCTTCACGGTCTTTGGAGATTGTCCACTCATATATTTGCTAATATACCCACAAAAGGAAAGAGGAAAACAATTTAGAGAGATTAACCATATCTATCAATCAAAAGTTAGCTGATACAGGCAGTCATCTCCAAAATACAGTGCTCTTGCTTTTTTTTCAAAGCAAGCAAGTCTTGTGTGTAACTGTCAAAGGGAAACAGGGCCAGACATATTGAGAGCTGTAAAAAGATTTTATTCAGGAACTATTGCAACAGGGGAAAAGAGACATGAGTATATAACTGGACTCAGTTCCAATGTAACAAAACCCAGCTGGGGATTTGTAGCCAGTGAGTGGAATGAAGGGGTCAGTGGATGGAAACTTAGAGACACCATGATAGGCACAGGTTGAGGACTTCTTGTTAAACTGAGTTAGAATTCTTACTGAAGACAGACCACAGTGGTCTGAGGTTAAGGGCAGAAGACAGGAAATTTGATCCAATATTGAGGTAGGTCACATATCAAGTGTTAGGGCTTCTATACTGAGTCGGTGGGACTTTCCTAAAATTGGATGATGCAAGCTTAGTACAGATGTGGTCCAAGGTTGAGGCTTTGTTGGAAAGAAAGCTCACTGTACCCTGAATAATTCAGTCAAGGAGTAAGTCTTTGTCAATACACCAGTTGTCAATAATGATATTGCTAATAGATGAATTACCAATTAATACAACAAATAAACATGAACTTCAGGAGAACAAAGATCAATTTTTAAAAATTTATTTTTTGAGGGGGTCGGGGGGCATGTGCCATGGTGTGTGTGGAGGTCAGAGGATAACTTTTGGGTTCACGATGAATTGTCATCAGGCTTAGCAGCAAGCACTTTGATTCATTGAGCCATCTCTCTAGCTGAGATCAAGAATTTAATTGGCTTATTTCAGACATAGATTGTTTTAGTCTGTCTTTCTAAAGGATTAAAAAATATTACCAACAGCTGATGCCATTTTTTAATTTCTTTGAAAATCTTTTTTGCATTCATAATCTGTAGGAAAAAATTTAAACTCATTGTTTTGACATGGAAAGGCTTTAAAATCTGTTTCTTTGTTTGGTTTTTTTTTTGGTTTTTTTTTTGGGGGGGGGGTGGTAGGATCTCACTCTTGTAGTACATGCTTGGCTACAGACCAGTCATGCAGGTCTGTAATGCACTAGGTAGACCAGGATGGCCTCTAACTCATAGCAATTCCTCAGCCCCAAGTGCTGGACCTACAGGCATGAAGATTAAAACCCTTGTCATGAATGCTGCTGCTGTGCTCACTTCCTTCTTCAACATGTCTTATAAATAATGGGCAGACCAGTAATAGCTAATCTTTTTCTTACATGTGATCTTTCCTAAATCTTAGATGTTCCCTCTTTCTAGCATGGCATTGCTAATTTGTAACCACTTGAATTATCACTGACGACCTACCTTAGCATCACCTCTTCCCCCACAGCTTCCTCTGGTCTTCTGAGTTAGGTTCAAGTATGCTCCCCTCTGTGCTCCCACAGGGTCCTGGCTACACTCCACGTACAGCATGTGTAATATTGTTCTGCACTTCCTACTCTTTGTGCTTACTGACCCAAAGACCATAAACTACAGAGAGGAAATGGCACTGTTTCAGTCATACCTTGCACTCAGCCTCTACCCCCAAGCTTGGCACCTAATAGGGGCTCTATGTGGGTTGGTTAAATGAATGGATTAATGAATGAAAGAACAATGGCTTAGAGGAGACTTATTTACATAACATTAGCAGCCAGTGCAGACAACTGCTGGACTCCAAATCTCTCTTTTCTGGATGCAACAAGAGAGAGACACCTGCAATTGTTCACCCCTGTGGCTCTGGGAAGCATAATTCCAATGAATTCTGAAAGGCGTTTTTACGACCTTGGCAAACTCAAGCTGTTTCTGTGAAAAGAGAAGTTGCCATGACTGAATTTTATATCAGGAAGCACCTAAACATTCTATAATAGGGAATGAGAAAAGAAAATGCAGAACCAGAGTGAGTCTTTTCACAGAGACCAGCACACACATCAAAGATTAACTAAATCAAGTGCCCACAATTGTAGTTGTCCACGTGGCTGACTAGCTAGGTAGAATTTGCCATTCCTATTTGAGGTCTGAAGCTAGAGCCAAGGGAAAGGGAGAAGAATAACCTTCTCAGACAATCAGTGGGTATCAACAGAGAAAACCATTACAGGTCATCATAAAATTTGCCACAAATACAGAAAGAAACATCACATGCAAAATTCTATATGTGAAGAGATCTATGAACATTTACCCCAGGAAATATACATATTGGAAAACAAATATTTTGTATGTCTTAAGAAAAGAGACTGTAAAAAGAGGAAAAACTAAACAAACAGAAATTGACAATATTGGAAAGGCTAGACAAAGACGTTATTATGTATTTTAAAGTAGATCTGAGATGCAAAACTAAAGTTGGCTTGGAAAAACAAAATCACAAAAGCCTTATCTTAGAAAACAGCCACTTGCTCCTCCTTTTCTTTCTGCTTCTGTAAACATGTTTCCTGCTTAGTACCCCAGTTCACAGTCTCCTGTCACCTAAGTGAGAGATCCCTGTGGCCCCAATGCCTGGCCTGGAGTTACATAGGCTAAATTCAAACCCACCAATGACAGACTGGGTCTGGAAGGATGCTGGGTTGCCTATAACTAATATAAAAAACTGAGTGTTCAGGCTTTGGAGATCATTCCCCTGAGTATATAGATTCTTGGCTACAAATTACAACGGTCCAGCCCACCCTGGATACAGCTCTGAACTGGCAGACAGGGACAATAAAATCCTCCTAGCCAAGACTCAATCCCAATCAAGAAATAGAGGCCCCAGCAAGACTCGGCCAGTACTGTAGGGAGAACCAGATGAACCCCTGATGCCACCACTTCCTATGCCTCCCCACCCAGGGCAGCAGCCCCTCCTTTGCCAGAGAGTCCACCATCATCAATATCTTCTCCCCAAGACCTGTGGAGCATGCTTCTCAATCTAGGGCAATGCCCCTCCACATACCAGAGAGCCTGTCATCATCAGTATCTCCCCTGAGGCCTGAGGAGCCCAAACAGGTGGGGAGGAGCCTCCACTCAGCTCAGAGACAGCAACCTGCCCCCCAGAGGCCCCCAACATGTGGCACAGTATGTGAGTACCCAGGGAGGACAGCCTATTTGCTCTTAGCCCTTTATCCCAGACTTGCTCAATTGGAGACACCATACTTCCTCATACTCTGAGAAACCCCAGGCTAGAATAGGTCTGGTGGACTCTGTCAATACCTTGTTGGCAGCTTCCAGTACCTGGGTACTGGGTACCTGGGCACTACTCATCCCTGAAAATTGCTCTAGTTTTTTTTTGTTTTGTTTTTAACTTTCTCTGGATATCTCCTTGCTCCTGGCCTACAGATGCAGGATACACCATTTGTGAATGGCTTTGGGGGGCCTCAGGGTCAAAAGGGGTGTAGAGGTGAAGGCTACACATAGCTTGTAAAAGTCAGAAGGGCTGTTATCTGGCTTTTGGAGAATCCTGTAGTTTTAGACATTTTTGTCACATTTGGATTCCTAATCATTGATAATCAGACCTCCCAAGAAGCCTCAAAGTGGGAAAATGAACCATTTGAATGGGGACAGCATTAAGACTGCTTCCTAACTCAAGAAGACCCTGCTGGAAGCATTGGTGGTTGTCAGCTGGTGGCTACCTTGCCTATGAGCCTTAGTGGCCATGCCCATCCTGGCTGAGGAGGCTGACAAACTTACTATACTGGACAATCCCTAAACCTCAAGGCCCTAGGTGGATTAACAGCCCCAATGCACCACTAAGGGCACCACTGGCTCATCAACCCATGTATGAGCTGACATCAGAGCCAAGTATGTGAAAACCCCTTAGTATGTCTACAAGCTGTCAAACCCCAAATCTAGCCTGCTGAGCCAGGACCTCTGGACCATGACTGCATTGAAACAACAGTCAACATATGTTCAGGTCACCCAGACCCCACAGATTAGACTTCACCCTCCCCAGACCAGACCATCTACCCTGAATGGCAGCAGCTTTCTGTCAAATGGGACCCAGCTCAACTTTGAATTTCTGATCTGCCTACCTCTGCCTCTCAACTGAACCACCACACTGTTTACACAGTGCTGTGGAATGAATCCAGGACTCCACCCATGCTAGGCAAGAACTCTCCGAACTGGACTAGAGCCCTAACCCCTTTGACTCTGTAGCCTATGTGCTCGGTGACTCCATTCTGAATCCCTTCTCCATACGAATAACTTTAAGCATGCTGAGGTGAAAGTCAGGCAGTCATCCATGGAAGGTATAGAGGGGACATGGATATGAAATTGTTTCTTTGGGGTCTTAGTCCTTCACCTTTCAGGACCATTTGCAGTATCAACCTTTGAAGTCTGGGGTTCCGAGTCAGTCAGCTTGTGTTACTGTGTTTTCTGGCTTAGTTACAGCTCTTTCCAGTTAGCAAAGTTGTTTACATTTGCCCATTCATTTTCCCATTACTTGAGAATTTTATTTCTTTTCCATAAGTGAAAGAAATACATGGAAGAAAAGACACCAAGTAAATTTAGGTCATCTGTGTAATTAATATTCGTTCCGAACTCTATAATGAAAAGCTCCATGCAAACACAAAAGTGCAAAGACTAAAACAAGATCATGTCCCCTTCACTCGAGCATACTTGTTGTTGGCTTTGGTCATTATTGTTTCATCTTTGTTTCTGTTTCTGTCTCTTGAGTTTGGATAATATTAGCATAAATAAATAAATTATAAAATTGTGATCTATCTTTGTGGACTCATTTGAAAGTAAGTTACAGTTACGAGCTAAAATCCAAAATACCTGCATGGCCTCAAGTCCCTCAAGAATGAAAAAAATTCTCTTACTCTTAAAAAACTACAAATGAACCCACCATTTGACCCAGTTATACCACTCCTTGGCATATACACAAAGAATTCATCCTATTGCAGAGACACTTGTACATCCATGTTTGTTGCTACTCTTTTCACAATAGCTAAGAGATGGAAGCAACCTAAGTGTCCCTCAGTTGATGAGTGGATAATGAAAATGTGGTTCATTTATAGGATGGAGTTTTACTCAGCAGTAAAGAAAGATGAAATCATGAAATTTGCAGGTAAATGGATGGAACTAGAAACTGTTATACGAAGTGAAGTAACACAGACTCAGAAAAAAATTAATATTTGTTCTCCCTCATATGTGGATCCTAGAACCAGACTCTGATAAATAAGTATGCAACAAGACATAACTACAGGAACCAGGATAATGGAAAGGAAACAGGGAGATAAAAGATAAGAAATAACCTGAAAGAGAACATTAGGAAACAGGCCTTAATAAGGGAGATATGGGTAAAAATTGGGTTAGCTTAAGGGAGGGGGGGAGGGTATACAAGGAACCTAGGGGATAAAGGGAAAGAAGGAGCTCAAGAGAGGGAGGACCGTGGGAGTAGAGTATTATTAAGGGAGAAAGGGGGAAATGGGGGCATCTTAAGTGGGAAAACCATGATGGAGGGTGAGACAATGCGAGAGATAAACAATGCCTACCTAGTTTTAAAAACGGGAGGGAACCGTATTACTCCTACCATAGTTGTCCAACATATGACAGCCAAATTATACATAGGACCAGTTCAAGCAACATAATATATGTCTAGCCAAGGTTTATCTAAGAAACTTTGGTCTTTTCCCAAGCTTGATCTACATAACACATGGTAATTAAAAGCACCAGACTAGTGGAACTAACCTTCTTGGATGTTTAACAGACGTACTTCAAGGTCTATACTAATTTGGTCAGAGGGACATAAAGGACAATTTTTGCTCCTTGCCCTTCTAGGTCGACTAAGTTCCAGGGGACTATGAGCATCTTTCAAAATATACTGTAACTGTGGTGAGTCACCTGTCCTCTTGATCAAGGAGGCCATGGAGACCCCACTAAATGGACTTGAACCAGTGTCCAGTCTACAAAGAGGAGGGTCAACACAGAGGAAACATTTCCTCCATGCTTCCAAGTGAAGCCAACCATGGTTGAGGAGGACCTTTGATTTATCTTCACATATATGGAACTGGTAAAAGAAAGGAGCCAGAGGCTTCTCCCAAGCCCATGTGACCCCTGAGGAACAGATCATCAAACGACCTTAAGAGTAAAAATAAATTTATCTGGGCCAACTGTATGGTCTTAAACACCCAAAAGGAAAGTATTGCCAAATATTAAAGGGATCAATATAATTCTTTAAGAATACATGTGTGCCAGGTGTGGTGGCGCATGCCTTTAATCCCAGCACTTGGGAGGCAGAAGCAGGCGGATCTTTGTGAGTTCAAGGCTGTCTGGTCTACATAGTGAGTTCCAGGACAGCTGGGGCTACAGGGAGACCCTGTCTCAGATAAAAAATAAATTAAAAAAAAAAAAAGAATACATGTGTATAGCCAAAGGCTTACGTACCAAGAAACAATGTCAGACAGGAGATACCTACCTTTGAGCTGTTGGCCAGGGTAGCCCAAAAGACTCCCAGACAGTAACCCAGCATAGAACTGGGAAAATGAACAGCAGACCCCAATCTTATCTAAAAGAATATTGACAACGGATTGCTGCTAGATGAGGAAGAGCTGATCTTCCTAAAACAAGGAACTCTAGACAGGCTGAGTAGATTCAGCAGATGGACAAGCACTGGGGAATGGCTGGGGACACTGACAATACAGTGGACAGAAACAGGGATGGGCTCCAGTGGGGGGGTATGTGGGGAGGCTATGGGAGGGTGGCATTTGGGGTGTGGGTATATAGATGAATAAGATTGTTTGGGATGTTTTGTATGAAATACACACCAAAAAATCAACAAATTTAAAAAGTGACATATTTGAGGAAGAAGCATAAAAATTTGCTTTATGTTAATTAGTAGAGGTGAAAAACATTACCAGTGAAATCTACCTGACGACTTTATATCCATGCTCAGGTGCCAAGGATCTCAGAAAGTAACCGACTGTGACTAGTAATAATCAGACACATAGAGATTAGATATGCATGTGCAAACATCTAAATGTTAGTAACATTAAAAATTAGTTTTTCTGTATGAAACAGTATATTTTAAAATGAAGTGGAGATCTTTTTTAAAGGTTAAAACTTCATTCAATTTTATGTCTTATAGGATTTATACTGAGTTCAAAATTGTATAACTGTGTTAATTCAACTGTGAACCTAAAAATTTACAGCCAGTTTTGAAAGAGATGCATCTTTGCTCTGGAAATTGTTATTGAGTATGTTAATGCTGTAATGAAATGCTTCTTCTAATCATGTGGGTATTACATAATTTTTTAAAAATTGTCTTATTTAAGAACAGTATCATTTTTACATCAAAAACAAAGAGCAAAAGCAAAGCCTAACAAAGACCTGTAGTATCAATCAGTATCCAGTCTCTATTAAGGCATCCCAACTGTTATCAAATATCTTTTATATCTGTTTTTATTTTCCACTTATTTGTTTAGATATGGTATCAATAAAATAGCATATTGCATTTGGATGTCATGTCTCTTTAGGTAACTTAAATCTAGAGCAAGTCTGCCAATTTTTGGTTCTCTTAGAAGGTCCACACTCTCAATTGGGCTAATGGTTTCCTTATGGTGTCATCAAACTTATTCTTTTATCCCCCAGGCATCATTAGAACTGGGGGCAAGTCTGAGGCTTCACAGGATTGTATTAAGCCTTATTGTCCAAAACACTTCATGAGATAATGCTATGGAGCCGGGTGTAGTGCACATGCCTGTAATCCTAGCATTTGGCAACTGGATGCAGGAGGATCAGGAGTTCAAGATAATCTTGCTACATAGTGACTTCAGGGCCAGCCTGGCCTGTGTGAGATTGTGTACAAAACAAAATAAAGGGATGGTGCAGTGTTCTTACTGCATAAGGGGCATAAAAATTCACGATGTATCAGTCTTAGTACTAAATTCAATGATGTCATTAAAGCATCCAACACTAGATTTGTTGTAAACCATCGCCTTTTCCATGTGAATCTCATATTTCCCAGTCACCTGGCCTATACTGTGGAATCAATTCATGGTCACTCCATAAATAATTAGGAACTTACGGTTGCAAAATAGTAATTTCCTGATTCTCTCAATCCTTTAATATTTACTCACCAAAATTCTTACCTAAAAAAGAGCTCTCCCTTTTTACCTTAGTTACATATGTAGGTGAATTATTATGAATTCAAAATTTGTTTGAATATCTTTTATTTATTAAGCTTACTAGGTAGCCCAGGCTGGTTTCAAACTCATGGCAACTTCAGCCTCAGCCTCACATGCTGGGTTGTAGACATGCAACACCATGCCCAGGTCTACTAATCAATCCTGATGCCTACCTAAAAAATAATAGTTTTTAAAAACCCTTGCATGACCTTCTGAAAAACTAAATTTTTGTTTTGGTAAACTGTTTGACCTGTTTTTTCCTTAACTATCCATCTGCATCTAATCTTCCTTGAAGATGTTGATAGAATCTTAAAATCTTTTATGGCTCTTTTTCTGAAACCCTATAGTTACTGAGGTATATTTTCCACTTCACAATTCTCTTGTTAGCTACCCATGCATGTTAAGACATGGGCCACTTATATTTTCAGTGTGTACTTTTCTGTAAAACCAGCTTGATCAATCATGACAGTACTCATCAGAGGCAGGGAATTTTCTGTTATTGTGGTTTTGGAAATGTTTTTCTTCTTCCTTAAAAGAGAACAGCAACTTAGTGAGATAATTGATCTGTGGTAAGAAAGCATATCCCATAAGTGCTCTGTCAGTATTTCCCTAGACTCTTTTCTTCCCACTTTGACTGTTATGTCTCCTCTCACTCTAGCTGTGGATGCTTCAAGTTTTTTGAATTTGTAACCTGAGAAATTAAGTAACATTGGTATCTCTAGCTTCCTTTTATCTAATGATGGAAGACGTTATCTCCAACTCAAAGTCTAGGTATATATGCCTCTCGTCAATCCAGGGAATGGTTTTTATATTAGTTTCTTAATTTCTTCTTTTTAAATTTTTGCTCTATTTTATTCATTTTTATTTTAGGTGTATGCGTGTGTTGCTGCATTTATGTAGTCATACCATGTGCATGCAGTGCCTAAAGAGGCCAGAAGAGGGCATTAGATCCCCTGGAACTGGAGTTTCAGGTGGTTGTTAGCTGCCTTGTGGGTGCTGGAAACCAAATCCAGGTCCTCTGCAAGAGCAGCAAGAGCTCATAACCACTGAGCCATCTCTCTAGCCCCTAGTTTCTTAGGTTCTTGTAATATATGTTTAGTTTTCTCACCACTCCTTGGCCCCACAATATTCACAGGCTGGATTTACATCTGTATTGTTCCTCAGGTTTTGTTCTCAGCCGATTGTGATTGTTGTCTGTTCTACCTGTGCTGTGCATCCTGACTGGCAAGTACCAGTTCTGCACAGCAGTACAATATTGTCAAGGTCCCCCTTGTGGCAGCCTCACAGTAATCTTTAGGCAAGAGCTAGTCCCAGATGATATTTGTACTTATTATTGGATAACAGATATTGGGGCAATTAGCTTGTTAAAAGTTATTCAGTTTACAAAACTATTTTGGGTCTATGTCATTCCTAAATTTTTATTTATAAAGTATTCTCCGCCTCCCCACATATTTCTTTTGAATATAGGGTCTCATGCTATGCAGGCCTGGGTGGCATGGAACTCTGTATGTATGCCAAGCTGGCCTCAAATTTGCAACAGTTATCCAGTTTCTGCCCCCCATGTGCTGGGATTATAGACATGTCCATCAAACATGACCATTTAAAGCATTCTTTGCTTATGAAAAATAATAATGATAGTTTTTCCTTTAGCAGTATTTTGTCTTTAAATCATTTATTATGTAAATTTAGGTAGTTATCAGCTCCTTGTGCATGGAGTTTGTAGGTAACTATCCAACCAGAATTCACATTATGTATAATCAAATGGATAAGCAGTATTCAAATTTAATACATTAATTTAATATGGGAGGTTTCTTGTCTTAAAGAAAGGTGTACTACTTGAAGACTGGGGAGTTAGCTCAGTCAGTCAGTGCCTGTGGTAGAAGCATGAGAAACTGAGTTCAGATCCCCAGGACCCACATGAAAACTGGCAGGCTTTGGATTCAGTGAGACCCTGTCTCAAAAACTGGTAGATTACAATTGAGAAACACATCTAACATCATCCTCTAACCTTCACATACATGTGCACACACATGTGCCTTTACCTCCCCACATATGTGCACACACCAATACAAATACATAGAGACATCACACACATGAACAGAAAGAAAGATAGGACACTAAAGTCCTCAAAAATTATACAAAAGAAAAAAAAATATGGAAGCCAAAAGTCTGGGAACACTGATTTTTTTTTGCCATTTTCCCCCCAAGTTAATATTTAGACTTGTTAGCTTGTTAAAAACTTACTATATCATTTCTCTAGGAATTGAGATGGGGATTTAATTTTATCCTGTGATGTACTAGCTCATTTGCTTTGCTCTTTTCTAGCCCTGAAAGTTTTTCATTTTCATCCACACTGTTCAGTTCTTGCATTCTTTCCTAGTCCATGTTGTCTGCTTTGCATTCTTCTGGTTGTAAAGGTCCAGGAGCATATCAACAGTAATAAATGATCTCTGAAAATAGACTAGATTTTTCTGGCTGTTGTCCTGACCTACCATTAGTTGTTTCTCACTCTAAAATTTCTCCTCTGATTTTTTTTTCTGGAGTTCTCCAGGCTGTGGTTTGCCTGGGGGGTATTAACAAGCCTCGTGGGCACACTGATTATGGGAATCACTGTGGCCCCCATCACCGGTGAAGCTGTCTTATCATCATCACTGTCCCCGATGTTCATCTCCTGACTGTAATGTAGCCATGATGTTGTCTGTGTTTTCTTTTCTTATAGGTGATGGCAGTAAATACTGGAAAGATAGAAATAATATTTGATTATCTGTAGGTGATATTTACATAGTGGGAAAATCCTGAAGAATTGGGAAAGGACTTGCTATATGAACTCTTTAGTAAGGAAATGTGTAAATTCTAAGACAAAGTAGTCATTAATAGTCTGAGACATTAACAGTACACAGGGAGTCTAAACAGGAAAGGTCCTCCCTTAGTATAAGACACACACACACATATATCACAGTAAGACACTGGAATAAAATAATATGGCTTCAAAAATGAAAATATTAAAGGCATTGATAAATATAAATAAAAGCATTGACTAAACAGCATTAATAAATAGGAGGATAAGTGTGTGGAATCTGACTGGAGTTTTAGAGGGAACTGGAGGCTAGCAAACATGCTAATGTAATACAACCAAAGTAGTGAGAGAAAAACAAGTGCCCAGCAAGAAATAGTTTGGGAACCAAGGACATACCAAAAGTATATGAGTGTCTTAGTTACTTTTCCTGTTTCTGTATAAAAATACCCTAAGAAAAGAAACTTAAGGGAAAGGGTTTATTTTGGCTCAGAGTTCAAGGTCACAGCAACAGAAACAAGGCTGCTGGCCACTCTGCATCCATAGCTATGAAGTAGAGAGATAATGCCTGTGCTTAGCTGCTCCTTTTTGTATAGTCTAAATTCACATCCCAGGGAGTGTTGCCACCCGGCAGAAGGCAGGTCTTCCCATTTCAGTTAACCTAATTAAGATAAGCCTAATCCTTCCCAAGCAGGCCAAGAGGTCCATTTCCAGCTGATTCTAGATCATATCATGTGGACAACTGAGATTAACTATCACATTGAACAGTAATAAAAAGAGCAACAAAGAAAAGAGAACAAAGTTCAAAGCCAAAGGTCTATCAGGCAGTCCAGACTTTGGACACTGGGATACTATATCAACATCACCCTTCCCCCAAAAAAATCTCAAAAAAATTCTCACAATGTTTTAATTAAGTTTATGATTTTTGTTGGGCCACATTCATCGCTGTCCTTGGTTGAATGCAGCCTGGATTCACCTTTGTGCGGTTTGGACACACCTTTAAACAAGCAAAGGAGTAGACTGGAGAAATGTTCACTGGTAGGTCAGAGCAGACCTGAAGGGTTTCCCTCATATCCTTTCCTGTGTAATCAGTGGTCACATCCTCAGGCATTATGCATGCCCATCTAATTCAGTGATAATTTCCCAACACCTAATTCAGAAGTTACACATAATTCTGATTAGCTCTCCAACAAGATTTTATCTTAGGGAGCAATGAAATCCTTCTAAATTTTCTGTGAAAAAATGAACATGTTAGATTCACAAAACTTACAAAGCAACAATATGAGTTCATTCTACCAAATATTAGACCCTGATTAATGCTAAGATGCTCAGCTCCTCAGTTTGCCATAGAATAAAGAGATCTCTGGACCAGAAGGGACTGCTAAATATTATGAGAGAAAACTCATTATTACAAACGAATTTAAGAAGAAAGAATAAGCATTAAATGTCAGCTGATGCCCAGATAATTGAGAAAACAGCCATTTCAGTAACACTTGCCAAATTTATGTCTCTCAAAGCGTTTCAAAATAAGTGAGTGAACACTTACTGTTGGAAAACCTCAAAGGTAGATTACTCAGATATTTTCACATATAATATTTTTTTCGAGGTTTAAACAGAAAGTATAGCAAGCCCAGGCTCCCCTTTTTTACATGGACACGTGTGACTGCTCTGCCTTGGACTCCACTCTTCCTCCTGTCTGATATTCACATATCTGCAGCCCTCATCCAGAAGATTCTGGGCTTCTTAAGGAATTGGTACAAAGCGTAACAAACATAAATAGCAACAAATATAAATGGCATCTAAAAGCAGCAAGATAGTTTGTTTCTATTGTGAGAAAAACCCAAAATGCAGGCGTATGAACATAAAAATGTATATGTAGCCTTGCTTTATGTGCACAGTGAAGAGGAGGGTCCTTAGGAAACCACAGATGCTCATTTCTAGGCAGTAGGAGGACCTGAGGGCACTGGTTCTCTTTTTATTTGTATTTTACTTTACTTTTTGAGTTTTTTGAGAAAGTTCTCACATAGCCCAGGCTGACCTCAAACTTGCTGTGTAGCCAAGGATTTATCTTAAATTCCAGATCTTCCTGGATCCACCTTGAGAATACTGGGATAATAGGCTTGTACCACCACATCTGGCTAAATAGCCAGATTCATTTATCTTGAGCATTTTTTAAATTAATTACATTTGCTTCATGTACAAAATGTACACTGACCATTCTTCATCCTAATCTCTCCTGTCTGCCTACTACCCCTGTCTACCCTCCCTGTTCCCTATAAATCTCTTTCTCACATTCATGTTTATTTTATTTTGTGACCCCCTAAGTTTAACCAGGGCCATCTGTGTGACCATGTGTTTGAAGGTATCTGTTGGCTCCTGGTGGGCTCAGCAGTGGGTACACTGCTGAAGACGATGGTTCCTGCTCTCCCAGAATCAATCAATAGACAATAAATAGGTTAGCAGTAAAGTGTAGGGCCTGTGATCCCTCACCTCTCCATGACTGATTGTTTACAGGGCCAGTCTTGTGTGAGCCTGTGCAGGTAACTGCAGCTGTTGTGAGTCGTGATTGCAGTGTTGAGTTGTGGCATTTTGGAGCCCTTCACTCTATCTTCCAGCTCTTAGATCTGCCTCTTAAATTTGATCTGCACTCCACCTAGAGCCCCAAATGAATCAGAATAAAAATGAAAAAGCAAAATATTACTGTTTTGCAGTTTTGATCCAGTCTCCCCAGGAAACACTTTGAAAGGAAGAAGGAGTTTTGTTTTCACCATAGATAGTATCTGTTTTATAGTTCTCTGAGCTTTGTGCATTGAGGGAAATGATACTGCTGTCATAGAATGTTTGAGAAATGCATGTAATGTTCTCAGGATAGAAGTAGGCTCATTTCTGGCAAGTAATAAAAGACATGTTATAATCATCATCATCATCATCCTCATCATCACTTATTATGATGGTTAAGTTTAAAGCTGGGATGAAGCCTGAGCTTAAGTCTAGTATTCTTTTTACCAAGGCCACAATAAAGCATCGAGGCTATACAGAGAGGTGATTTTAGAAAACCTTTTTGATTGGCTTTTTTGTTATTGTTTGTAATAAAGTTTTTATTACTTTTATTTATTTATCTTGTATATGTATGTGTGCACACATGCACACGCGCATGCATACTCACATACATGCCACAATGCATGTGTGAAATTCAGAGGACAGCTTTCAAGACCCCAGTCTCTCCTTCCACCATCTGGGAATTGAAGTCAGATCATCAAGCTTGACGGCAAGTGCTTTTACCCAATGAGCCATTTCACTGGCCCTATTTGTTTTTGAGGCAGAGTCTCATGTAGCTCAGGCTGACCTTGAATTTCCTATGAAATGATGCTCCTGAGCTTCTGATCCTCCTTCCTCTAACTCCCAAGTGCTCAGATTATAGGTGGGCACCATCACTCTGGACTTATTCAGTGCCGTGGAATAACCCAGGGCCTCATGCTTGCTATACAAGCACTCTACCATCTGAACTACAGCCCCAGCTTCAGGTGTGTGTGTGTGTGTGTGTGTGTGTGTGTGTGTGTGTGTGTGTTGTCTGTGTCTGTTGTGTGTGTGTGTATCGTATGTGTGTATTGTGTGTGTTGTGTGTATATATGTGTGTATTGTGTGTGTGTGTGTGTGTGTGTGTGTGGTGTCTGTGTCTGTGTGTCTGTTGTGTGTGTGTGTATCATATGTGTGTATTGTGTGTGTTGTGTGTATATATGTGTGTATTGTGTGTGTGTGTGTGTGCTGTATGCACAGAGGAGAACTGAGAAGCATGTCCAATGGTGACCAGTAGCTGCTGAAAGAAGAAGAGTCTGTTTTCCTTAAGGATGTGGCCCCTGAGAGGTCTAAACCCAAGAGTATGTGAGCAGCACAGACTGGACTGGCTAGGTTAAAAGAAGGGGCTATCAAGTTAGATGGGTAGGGAAAGGGGGCTGGATCTGAGAGAAGTTGGGGGAAAGGAGATAAGATCAAACACACTGTAAAATTCTCAAAATTAATAATAAAAAAGACAAAAAGAAAAGGACCCAATGTAGCAAGGCATCTTTTCATAAGACAGCTAAGGAAAGTATATGATTTATTACTACTGTGATATTATGTAAAAAATTCCTACTTTTAAAGGGAATAAACATTATTAGTTTTCAAGTTTATTAATCATAGGAATCTAGAATTTATTTAAATATTAATGTTATTACACAGCATGTACACGACTTTTAAATCAAATTTATGCACTGTATTAGGGTTCTCCAAAGAAACAGAACCACTAGAATGAATATATATGTGTAGAGATTTATCAGCTTAGCTCACAGGATAGAGTCTGAGTAGTCCAACAATGGCTGCGCCACACTGGAGAGGCTGAGAGTCTATAGTTGCTCAGTCCACAAGGCTGGATGTCTCAGTAGTCCCAATCTGGTTTTGAAGGTCTGACATAGTCTTCAGTCTACAGCAGCAAGACAAACTCACCAGCAAAAGAGAAGGCAAGCAGCAAGAAGCCAGGCATTCTCTGCTGTGGCCTTTTATACAGGCTGCCATCAGAAGGTAACACGCACATTTAGGGCGTGTCTTCCAGCTTCAGATGATCCAATTAAGAAGATCTCTCTCATTTCCGTTAATCCCAGATCCAGTCAAGTTGACATCCAGGATTAGCCATCACAAATCCCACCCCTTGTCAACTTGACACCCATCAGCATTTCTCTATGTCATGCTTAATTTTCAAATGAAAACAATGTTGAGGTCATAATTTCACCTAACATGATATGACTCTCTATGTCATGCTTAATTTTCAAATGAAAACAATGTTGAGGTCGTAATTTCACCTAACATGATATATACAAGGACCCGTGCATTATATATCTTAGAGTAGGTGATAAGGCCTTCGAGGAATGCTTAGTCCTTTAGTATCTCATAACCCAATTTAATCATATAGGTCCACAACACTTAACCACTTAACACTTATCTCAATTACACATTCAAAAAGGAATAACACAAGTATCTGCTTAACATATGTGTATACATGCCAAGCCTATTAACCAAATAGGACAAAAATACTCATGTCAATTACAGTCCACGTTTCTGCAGCTGGTCACATGGCCTAAGTTGGTATTTGTAACTACCTTCCTCTACTACCCATTCTGTATTTCCTCCACCATCAGCAAGCACCTCTGCAGGTCTTGGCTCTTTCCCTGGAGGAGTGACCCATACTTTCATCCCTGAGGGTCTGGGCCATTTGTTTTCCTGTCTGTATTGGGTTGTTGCAGTTTCCCATTGACCTTAATCACAGGACATGGTAACACCAAAAGACACCCTAAGGAATCTCCTGCCATCCAATCATAATCTTCTTTACCTCCATTGTGGAGAAATAGTCCAATTTCCCCCCTGGTAGTCTGGATCACTCACCCCTCCTAATACTGTTATTCCTTCCTTAGCCTGCTGACTTAAGGGCATCAGAAGCCCAAAGTGTCCAGGGGGAAGTCTTAGCTTCCAGTTCAATGGAATGTTTATTGTCTCTCCTGGCAGAAGCACTCCCTCTTCTGGAACCAAAACATCCAAGCCAGTAGAGTGCAAAGTCGAGGGTACAGGAAGCAAAAATTTTCGTAGAGGGTCACCAGGGGTGATAGTGA
>NW_008354494.1:857487-925036 GCF_000622305.1 Nannospalax galili
GGCTTAATGTTGGTTTCTGCTGTTGGCAGATCTGGCAGGCCCCCCTAGGGGAATCACAGCAGAGGCCGTTGGGATTTTGGAGTAACACTTTGCTTTCATCTGCAGACAACTATTCTCCCTTTGAGAGACAGCTCTTAGCCTGCTATTGGGCCTTAGTGGAAACTAAACATTTGACAATGGGCCACCAAGTCACCATGCAACTGGAGCTGCCCATCATGACCTGGGTGTTATATGACCCCCAAAGCCATAAAGCAGGACATGCACAGCAACAATCGATTATCACATGGAAGTGGTATATATGTGATCAGGCTCGAGCAGGCCCGGAGGGCACAAGCAAGTTACATGAAGAAGTTGCCCAAATGCCTATGGTTCCTACTCCTGTTATGATGCCTCCTGTTCTCAAGCATGCACCTATGACTTCATGGGGTGTGCCCTACAATTGGTTGACTGAAGAAGAGAAGACTAGGGCTTGGTTTACAGATCGTTCTGTATGCTATGCAGACACCACTCAGAAGTGGACAGCTGTGGCATTACAGCCAATTTCTAGAACAATCTTGAAGGACACTGGGGAAGGAAAGTCCTCACAGTTGGCAGAACTTCAGGCAGTGCACATGGTTGTGCATTTTCCTTGGAAGGAGAAATGACCCGCTCTGTGGATTGTCTGCCTCTTTCTTTAGCTATCCCTGTCATTGCTCAATGGGCCCATGAACAAAGTGGCCACATGGTGGCAGACATGGAGGTTATGCATGGGCTCCACAGCATGGACTCCCACTCACGAAAGCTGACCTGACTATGGAGGAAAGGAGGTATAATCAAAATACACTGTAAAATTCTCAAAATTAATAATAAAAAAGACAAAAAGGATCCAATGTAGCAAGGCACTTTTTTTATAAGACAGCTAAGGAAAATATATGATTTATTACTACTGTGATATTATGTAAAAAATTCCTACTTTTAAACGGAATAAACATTTGTTTTCAAGTTTATTAATCATAGGAATCTAGAATTTATTTAAATATTAATGTTATTACACAGCATGTACACGACTTTTAAATCAAATTTATGCACCAAACAGATTAAATTTCTCCAAACATTTAAATGTTGATTGCAAACTTAATCAAACACTTATAAATCTTTAATTAGGATCCCTTTGAATATATTAGAGCTTCTTAAATGCTCCAAAATCTATCAAAATTCACAGTATGATTATTATAAAATTAACCACACACCCCAGAAAGTCTGAATATGTAGTGTATGTATATATGTAAGAATTACTATAGGAATTTGAAAATTTTTTTTATATATTTAGGGTTATTCGACATGACATTTTGTTATACACAAATGATTACTAAAAGCAAATTAACACATCTGTCATCTCATATATTTACCTTTTTTGTGTGGTAATAACACCTCAAATCTGCTCTTAGCCATTTTCAGAACCCAATGGGATGGGATATCATTAGCTACCCTCCCACTGTGATTTATTATCTCTAGACTCATTTTGCATCACTGCAACTTTATTCCCATTGACCTACATTTTCCCATTCACTGGCCCTCCTGTACCTCTGTGAATGACTTTTATTCTTTGTTTCTGTGTATTCAGCCTTTCTTAGTTCCCACATACATGATCTTGTAGTATTTTTCTGTGTCTGTTTTATATCACCCAACATAAAAATACTTTATTATTTTTATTTTATGTGCATGGGTGTGTTGTCTGAATGTATTTAAGTGCACCGTGCAATGTCCATGGAAGTCAGAAAAAGGAATTGGATTCCCCTGGAACTGGAGTTACAGACAGTTGTTAGCTGCCATATGGGTGCTGGGAATTGAACCTGGGTCCTCTACAAGAGCAGCCAGTGCTCTTAACCACTGAGCCATCTCTTCAGCCCCAGTAAAGCTTTCTTTGTTATGAGATTTTAACATTTCTACTCATCATGTGGATGTTCATTTTTGATCCTTGGTACCTTTGTAAGAGGTAATGTGTCTGTTTCAGATGACCAGTAGCATCTCTCCATTGGCCTAGTGTCATGATACATAATATAATCTATCTTAAGAACATCTGTTGTGTTCACAAGAATGAATCTAACTCACGAAGACACTGTGATATTGACTAAAAGGGCCAAATAAAAACCCAGAGATAGATCCAAACAGGTGTAGAGATGCAATGTTGCTGGTGTCATTACTAATCAGTATAGATAAGAGTATATGATGTGGAGAAGAATACATGATCTCCATCTAGAACAACTGTTATCCATATATAAATGAATTTGCTATCTAACACCATCCTTAAAATAACTTCTTTGTACATTAAAGTCTAAGTTTAAAGGGGAAATTTTAAAAATTGAGAAGAGGCAGCTACCATCCCCCCCTTCTCCTGAGAATCTTCACAGACTGCTCCCTCACACCAGGAGGTACATCTGATAGAGGTTCCTGAATTACAGTCCCTGCTCCACTCCCACTAGCTGACTTCTCTTTTCCTAATCCTCTGACACATTTTAAAAAAATCAAAACTCCATGAAATGAAACTTTACTGGCTTTCTATAGTTCTTGGATACAACTTGGAATGCTACCACAAATAAAAAGTACAACGAAGGAATTTTTAAAAATCCTCGACGTATCAGCCCTCATCTTAGTGAATGTTGACAGCGCGTCTCACCTGGCACACACAGTTGCTGCCAGTGTTGAAGTGCCCATTAGACGCGTGTTCAGTGAGTATGCCACATGCTAGTCAGTGCAATCTCTATACAAGGCAGTAACTGAACAACACAGCATTAAAAATCATCTCAAAGCTGATTTTTAAGAACAATTTTGTATAATTTTTAAAAGAATCATTTGTTATCAAAATTTCAATTATGAGCTAGGTGTGATGGCTCACACCTGTAATCCCAGCATCCAGGGGGACTGTGTTTGAGGCAGCCTGGGCAGCACAGTGAGTTCAAGGCCAGCCTGGGCTACAAACAAGACAGGTTTTAACCCCCACCCCAATCTGATTATAAGTAGGAGGGATGTATCCCAGAAAAGAATAGCAAAGAATGTATCTTTACAGAAAGAAAACTGACAGAAGGAAGCTTCATAATGGCAAAATTATGAACTATAATTAATACATGCAGCTAACCATACTAAAGACAGGACTGTGTTTTCTCTCCAAAATGATAGTAAAAGCCATAATCATTTGAAGAAACAACAAGCAGAAAAGTGTGAGGAAGAAAAATTAAAGATGTGCCAGACTAAAACTAAAAAGATTGTGGTATTTTTTCTAGCAGTTCTATTGTGGTTATTATAGCTTTTGCAAATGTGTAATTTGTGATTGTTTTTCTCATTCTCAATAGATACTAGTGTTTTTGTCTTTTTGAGACAGGTTCTCCCTGTAGCCCCAGCTGGCCTGGAATTTGCTGTGTAGACCAGGTTGGCCTTGTCTTGAACTCACAGAGATCTGCCTGCCTCTGCCTCCCGAGTACTGCCATTAAAGATGTGCACCACCACATCTGGCAGATACTAGCTTTTATGAGAACATTCTGATTTTAATTTTATATCCATATCCTTTCTTTTCTTGAAGAAGCCTTTGTTGGGCCTGATAATGTCTGTATCTTTTTTTTCTTAAAGAGAAGTTCAAATATTAACTGGACTAAATTACCAGATATGTTCAACCTACTATTTTGCATAAAACTCAAAGATACAATGTGGGAGAAAATTTTGACACCATAGGTAAGTGACAAGAGTATTGCACAAAGTATTTGTTTACACCTGGATGTGGCAGCACATGCCCGTAGTCACAGGAGTCCAAATCAGGAAGATTGACAGAAGTCTGAGGCCAGCCTGGGCTACATTTTGAGACCTTGTCCCAAATCACCGAAACAAAACCAAATCTATTTATAAAGTTGTAAAGAGATAAGTGTCCAGAAAATTTCTATTGTTTGGGCTTTGAGAGGCCCAGTATAGTAATGTATAATTTATAATAAATAAAGCTTTTGTCTTTAACAATATACCAGTAATAAAACAGAAAAATATCACATTTTAGAATATTGTCATAAAGCCATTCCCAGGGATAAATCATTTTGCACGGTGTCAAAAGTCTAGTTTGATGTATTTTCATATAATATCATTAATGTCAAATGGTAACAGACTTCTTGTTGGCCTTCAGGTTGTATATGAGGTGCCAGAAAAAATAAACATATCGAAACATTACACATCAGAGTAAGAAAGTACAGAATGATTGATAATCAACCTGTTTAATTCATCAGGTGAGTAGCACTGGCATGCTAGTGCGAACACTCTTCTTAAAAATAAAACTGGGCTAAAATCACCAAAAATGGAATCATTGCAATGTCTAAATCTTAAAACATCCAAGCGAAAAATGAATGTGACCCCAGTGCACATGATCATCAGTTCTGCTTGTCATCCTGTACACGGAGGCAGGATGTGCCCTGCCGCAGGTGCTGAGCTGCAATTGTTCCTCAGTGTGCTGAGGCTGAGACAGTGTGTAAACCTGCTATGAAAAGTCAGAAGCAAGTTCCATCCTTGAATACTGTTGAACCTCAGCTACTCTGTGCTGAAAAATTATGAAATGTAACTATGACAGATTTTTTTTTCTCTTTATGCTTCTCCATGTTTTTCCAAATTCAGACAAACCCAACTTTTTTTCCAAAGTAAAATTTTCTTTGATTATTTATTTATTGTTTGTTTGTTTTCGTGGTGCTGAGGGTCAGATACAAAGACTTGTGCATGCTAGGTAAGCTCTCGACCTCTGAGGTCCAGCCAAAATCCTAGCGGTTAACTCTCAGCCTTAAAGAGAACCTGAGAGCTATCAAGTAGAAGCATTTATTCTACCTGAATTCATTCTTAAATTCCTCCTCTGATGCACCCAGGAGACAGTCGTCAAGCTGATGCAGAGCAACTCTGGTGCGTACCCAGGCCTGAGAATGTCGCAGAAGTGAACAGTAGATTTGGAGAGACTGTTAGTACATCAACCATGTTTTGCTATAGTTGGTTTCCACAAGACAAAAAAGATAGATGTCTACATTTTACAAAAGACACAAAGATAAATCACATATGGATTCAAAACCTAATATGGTGGCCAGGCATGGTAGCTCAAATCTATGGCCGTGGGACTTGGGAGGCTAAAACAAGAGAATTGCAAGATCCTGTCTCGAAACCCAGATGAAAACAAAGCAAGAGCAACACCACCAAAAACCATGTGAGCCTCCCAAGGCTCAGGGACTATTGCAGAAGAAGGGGTGGAAAGATTATAAGAGCAAGAGGAGGTGGACGGCTGTAAGAGTTTTCCAGACAGCTGGGCAGTTGCTCATAGGAACCCACAGCAGTGGTGAAAGCATGCGCAAGTCCCACCTAAGCTCAAGCCAGACACAATCCCAGCATGGAAGTGGGGAGGTGGGTAAGAGGCCTCATCCCTAGTTGAGGACTGTTGACAACCAGAGGCTGCTGGGAGAGGGAGAGTCAGTTTTCCTTAAGGATGTGATGCTGGATAGGTTAACCAGGCTCTGGTGCATGGACCCACAGTGAAGGGTATTTAGGGACACAGGTCTGACTAGATTTTGTGTGTGTGTGTGTGTGTGTGTGTGTGTGTACCAAAGTACAAGAAATAGGTTGGGTACTGAGGAGGTGCAGTAGGGGAGGGGGCCTAAATATAATAAAAACATGAAATTCACAAAAATTCAAAAATGTAAATTTACTCTAGAGGCATACCTTTATAATTTTAGAATAAGGTAAGATTCTTAAAGTTTGTACCATTTATTTAATAAAGATTTTTAAGGTATTTAGAGTACTTACTATGTGTCTGAAACTGTTCTACATATTTTATAGACACTAGTGACACATGTAATGTTCTTTGTTTTATAGATTGTAGTTATATTTGTAGGTCTGCTGTTCTATATGTTTTGTAGATATTAGTCTTTTTAAAAATTACTTTTAAGTGTATGAGCTTTTTGCCTACATGTATGCAAGTGCATCACATGCATGCCAAACCTACAGAGACCAGAAGAGCGTGTCAGGTCCCCTGGAACTGGAGTTGGGGTGGTTGTTAGCCACCATGTGGGTGCTGGGGACTAAACCCAGGTCCTCTGCAAGAACAGCCAGTGCTCTTAACCACTGAGCATCTTTCCAGCCGTCATTTTAGTTCATCTTCACTAAAAGAACAAATGACTCCTATTCACTGTAAGAATCTCCATTAAAAGAATAATTACATGAGTATTCTTACAACTTCACCTTACAAATGTGTGGTAAAGCTGGAACTTAAACCCAAAGGACCTGATTTGGAATGTGTTCCCTGAAACCCTACTCTATCCTATTTCAGAGCACATAACTTAAAATACTGATAAATTTAAGTACAAAAGCCAGGCGTGGTGGTGCACGCCTGTAGTCCCAGCACTTGGGAGGCAGAGGCAGGCAGATCTCTGTGAGTTCAAGGCCAGCCTGGTCTACATAGTTCCAGGACAGCTGGGGCTACAGGGAGACCCTGTCTTTAAAAAATTTTAAGGACATAAATGTAAAATGTATGTATAAAGACGTTTCAAATTAAAAAGTAGATACAATTTTGTGCTCAATGTTTTGGTCAATGATGGACCAACTATACATACTAGCTTTTAGTTCATCTTCATTAAAAGAACGGAAGATTCTGATTCATTGAAAGAATCCATAGCAGCTGCTGAGTTCACGAGGCTCCAATAGATAGCGCCAAAGCCATGATCACACAGACAGCCCTTGTTAAACACTAAGCCACAAAAGACAAAACAGACATGAATGTAAGGAAGAGATTTGCAAGGAAGGGGTGGGAGAAAGAGAGAGGGTGGAGGATGAGAGTACGCCACAGCCGTGAAGGTGCCAAAGAAATTCAGTTAATAAGAAATATTTTTTAAAAGAAGATATTCTGTAGTTTAAAAAGAACAGGACTTCACATGCCTCAGCAGGTAGTAGACTTGCTGCCATGTTGAAATCATCCAATGATGCATTTCTCAGAATTCACCCCATTTCTAAGTGATGCAAGACTATTGCTGATGCACAGCTGACACATGATACATATTGATATGACAGACATGACAAATGTACTGTCGAGTGAAACTGGATTGAAATACAAAGTAATGTCAATTGTTGTATTGCTCACTTAAATATTAGAAGCATTCAACATTATTATATATCATTTATGGTGTGAAATTTAGTCTTATATGTAAGTCCAGTTCAATATAATTGGACACACAGTAAATTCAAGACAGTAGTATGACTGAGGAAAAAGAATACAGTAATAGGTCTAGTCAGAGGAATTTTTTTTTTCTGTCTTTTTGAGACAGGGTCTCTCCGTAGCCCCAGCTGGACTGGAACTTGCTTTGTAGACCAGGCTGGCCTCGATATTGCAGAGCACAGATCTCTCCATGTGGTACCATGCCTGTCTTGGTCAGAGTAATTTTATTTTATTTAAAAATTACAAGGGGCTGGGAAATGGCTTATTGAGTAAAGTGAGTTTGGATTCCCAGAACCCTCATAAAAAGCCAGGTGGGTACAGTTGCCCCCACCCATAATCACAGAAACGTGGGATTTCCAGAGCAAACTATCTAGCCAGGCTAGCCAAAGTGTGAGCTCTGGGATCAGTGAGAGACTCTGCATTAATGTATAAGGCGGAGAGCAAGCAAGGCAGACACCAGTGTCAACCTCAGGCCTACACACACACACATGCACGCACGCACACATGCTAAGCATGTACATACATACAAAAATTAACAAAGAAAAAATTTAAGGGATGGTATTTATTCAGATGGTAGACTGATATATGCTTATTTTATTATTCGGTAATAAATTTTATGTTCTACATATTTTAAATGTAGATTAAATATTTTTATGTTCTACAAATTTTAAATTGAAATTTAAAACTTGCAATTGTGCTTTAAAAGAAACGAATGTTTCCTGTGCAAGTTACCACACTTTATTCCTGTTCCCCACAAGAAACTATCATCAACAGACCTTTTCCTAAACAACATGTGCACATTTGAAAGTATTTAATGTGAAGCAGTTTTTAATCCCAGCACTCAAGAGGCAGAGGCAGACAGATATATATGAGTTTGAGGCCAGCATGGTCTACACAGAAAGTTCCAGGCTAGCCAGGGCTATACAGTGAGACCTTGTCTCAATAAACAATATGTAAAGTAACAAATATAAAATTACATAACATGCATAATATATTGAAATATTAAAAGTCAGAGTTTTACTATGTAAACTAGGCTGGTCTTGAACATGTGATTCTCCTGCCTCAGCCTCCAGAGTGCTAGAATTTTAAGTGTGTGCCATCATCCCCAATCACATCAACCATAATGAATGATTACATTATAAATAAATATTTCGATAATTGATGCCCTTTCAGATGGGGAATTTCATTGCCCCCAGGCTTTTAACTATGACATATAGCATTCATTGGACAACTTTGTACCTTAAAATTTCTCAGTGTCAGAGATTGACAAGAGCTCTACCACTAAGCTAACATCCCTATCTGTACATGTAATTTGATATTATTGTGTATTTCTGAAATGCAAAGCAGGGCTGTCCAGTAGGTCTTTCTGTGACAAGAGAAATGTCTTGCATCATGCCACCCAGCCATGCACTTGCTACATGTGGCTGTTGAATTCTTGAAGTGTGACGAAAGTGTCTGAAGAACCCAGTGAGTGCTTGTTTGAAAGGGAAAACTCTCCTTTACACTCAGCATTTGAAGCCCACTTGATTCCCCATAGAGGAAGGAAACATAGACTGTTCCAGTGATGCCGATGTTAATTCCTTGCCCAGAAGTAAAAACAGCACAGGTGGAAAGCTGCTTCTGGAGGCACCAAGCCTCATCCTGAGTGTGAAGTAGACTTCTGCTCATTTGTGCGTTTGCGTTAACCCAGAGTCCTTCCCATTAATTAAGGAAAATTATATTTAGCATTCAAAGAAAATTAAACCAAACCAGAGGTTAAGAGCACTTCTTGTTATTTGTGGCAAAATATTTAATTTTAAAACTTGTTGGGGCTGGGAAGATGGCTCAGTAGGAATGCGTTTGCCTACCAATGTGAGGACTAGAGTTTGGATTCCCAGCACCCTCATAAATGCTGTTGGGTGTGGTGGCCCACCTGTCGTCCCAGCTCCTGGGAGGCAGAGACAGGATCCCCAAAGCACAGCTAATCTAGTCAAATCATTGAGCTCCCCTGCAAGTGAGAGACCGTGCCTCAACATACAAAGTGGAGGGCAATTGAGGAAAATACCCAGTGTCAGCCTCTGGCCTCCACAAGCACACATACACACATGCATCCACACATGTGAACAAACATGTATACACATGCACACACACACCAAAAAAGAAAAAAAAAACCTTTGGTAGGATGAAACAAGGTAAGCCATAGTACTGAATTTGCTACCCATAATTTCTAAAACCAGACTGTAGAGCTGAGCATCTTAGCTTGTGCTTTTAATCCCAGCACTTGGGAGGCAGAGGCATGTGGATCTTTGTGAGATTGAGGCCAGCCTGTTCTGCATAGCAAGTTCCAGGGCAGCTGAGACTACAGAAAACCCTGTCTCAAAAACAAAGCAGATTGTAAAGGCCGAGCTGCTGCTGGATGTAGCAGCCCAGTCCCACAAGACCGCAGATGGCATGCTCAAGTAGATTTCACTCTAGAGGGTTTAATGAAGGAATCAGTGAGAGATGGGAAACACCTGGCACCAGCAACAGCAGGTGGTTCTAATGATGCCTAGCCCCATGGAGGCAAGGGAGACAAGGAAAATGTAGTTCCAAGAATGTCTGAAGGTGTAAGAGTGAGACAGCCTCCCACCTTTGCTTCTTGGGTTTCAATATTATTCTTGGGGGGAAGATGACAGATGATAGATATATAAAAGATAGATATATAGAAGATAGATATATAGAAGATAGATATAGATGATAGATAGATAGATGATAGATAGATAGATAGATAATAGGTAGGTAGATGATTGATTGATAGGCAGATGATAGATCATAGATGATTGATCAATAAATGATAGGTAGCTAGATGATTGATTGATAGATCATAGATAGATGATAGGTAGGTAGATAGATGATTCATAGATCATAGATGGATGGATGGATAATTGATAACAGATAAGTAGACTGCTAGGAGCTTCTGACTGAAGGGAAGCACTGTACGACTAGGAAATGACACAGCATTCGTTGCTATACTTTTGTCATAAAATGCATGCTTTGATTTCAGATACTATTGTACATGATAACCTGACAATGTTATCTGACGATCACAAGTACTTGAGAGCAGGAAAGAGAAATTTGGATTTAGCATTTAAGTCTAAGACTAGAAACTTCTCGTATTATTATGGAAGAAATTCAGTATAATCAACTTATCTTGTGCTAAATAGCAAGGGCCTTCCAAAGGTGCTATGCATATCAGGGCTCAACACTGGCTGTTTGCTGACTTAGCAGTCATGGCCATCTTAATGGGAGGAAATGGGTATTATTAAGCTGTATAGCCTCTGTCCCTTGCTGCCATGCCATTTTCAATAAAGTCTTTCCTTACTTAGTACTAAGAAGACATTCCTGGGGCTGGAGAGAGAGCTCAGCAGTGAAGAGCACAAGACCTGGGTTTGGTTTTCAGCACCCACATCGTAAATCCCGTTCTAGGGTATTCTACATCCCTTTGCTGGCCTCCTTAGACATTGTATGCACATTGTGCATGTACATACATGCAGGCAAAACACATAAAATAAAAAATAAACTAAAAAGGACATTCATTTACATTTGAAATTATTAGATTATTAGAAAGATACCTCGTCAGGCCGGCAAGATGGCTCAGTAGGTAAGGGTACTTGCTGCTAAGCCTGACAACCTAAGTTTGATCTCCAGGACCCACATGGTAGAAGGAGAGAATTAACGCCTATATGGCTTTTGACCACCACACCTGTGCCCTGGCCTCCAGATGGGGTTGCATCCCCTGGAATTGGAGTTACGGGTGGTTGTTAGCTACCATGTGGGTGCTGGGATCCAAACCCAGGTCCTTTGTAAGAGCAGCCAGTGCTCTTAACTGATGAGCCATCTCTCTCACCCATAAAATGCATTATACAATTAAAAATACGTGTTACTGGTTAAAACAACAAACAAACCAAAAAAACTAAAGAACAATGGAAAGACTATAACTCCAGACTCAGAACTAAATAATTATGGGGCATGTATATACAGTAAGAGGTAACTTTTTCAGTTAGTAGGGATTACAATGATTATGAAATTAAGATAATTATTCATTTGAAGAAAAAAATCTGGTTCCTGTTTCATACCAAAATTAATCTTGTTGAAACTATAAAAATTAATCTTGTTATAACTAGATAGAGAAGACCTTTTTAAATTTTTTTAATTTCTTATTTTTATTTTATGTGTATGCATGTGTTGCCTGCATGTAGGTAAGGGCACCCATATCATTCATTGCCTGCGGAGGTCAGAAGAGGCTGTCAGATTCCCTGGAACTGGAGTTATGGACAGTTGTTAGCTGCCATGTGGGTGCTGGGATTTGAACCTGGGTCTTCTGGAAGAACAACCAGTGTTCTTAACCGCTGAGCCATCTCTCCAGCCCCGAGAAGACCTTTCTAAGTTTGTATGAAGCCTCAGAAAACATAACAAAGATTGGTGAAACTTATTTTGTTTTTAATGAAACTTCTGGGTAAAAATGAACACTGTAAATATTGAAAGGCAGAAGGCAAATTGGAAAATTATTTGCAGTAAAATGAAGACAAAGAATCAATATCCCAGATAAATAAAGAGCTTTGAAAAATCAATAAGGAAAATGTTTAATGTTTTAATGGATAAAGGGACAAAATATGCTAAGGTAAATCAAAGAAGTACAAGAAATGTGAAAAGTATTCTCATATGATCGAATAAATGCTGGTAGCATGCTGGTAGTCTTGTCCCTCATCAAACTGGCGGTTTAAAATTATTGACAAACCCCAATGTGCAGTTGTGAGGGGCCAGGAAGTGTTCCTATGTAAAGCTCTTGGGGGTGCAAACCAGCCTCAGGGAAATGTGGTAGCCTGTATTAAAACGTAAAGGGCTACATCCTACCTCATACTTCTGGGAATTGACTGTAAGGAGATATATGCACATTACTGCTCTATTTACAGTATTGAAAATGTGAAAAAAGACCTTAATGTCCATCAGTAATGGACTTCTGAAATAAATTATGATGTATGAATTTCATATAACTCTTATAAATGAACTCTGTATTTTTTTAATTCTTTTTAAAATATTTTATTATTTTTATTTTATGTTTATGTGTGTATTGTCTGCATGTATGTGAGTGCCCCCATGTCTTGCAATGCTACAGAGGTCAGAAGAGGGCTTTGGATTCCCCTGGAACTGGAGTTAAGGACAGTTCATAGCCGCCATGTGGGTGCTGGGAGTCGAACCCAGGTCCTGGTGCTGCAAGAGCATCCAGTGCTCTTAACCACTGAGCCATCTTTCCAGCCCCTGAACTCTCTATTTATTGACCAGAAAGATCTTGTTGAATGAAAAATGAAGGTTTTAGAACACAGGCTATCAGGAATTAGAACGATAGGTGTTATGCCTACTTCTGAATAGATAGATATTTGAAAGCATGTCCACCATTTCCTCTAAAGAAAGACAATAAAAACAATGCAGGGTTTATGGTTTGTTTGTTTTTCAAAAAAAAACTGTATCTGGAGAGATGGCTCAACTGTTAAGAACACAGTTTCAATTCCAAGCACCTACATGGTAGCTAACTACCATCCATAACTTTGGTTACAGGGAATCTGACACCGTCTTCTGGCCTCTGCAGGCTTTACATGACATGGGTGCACTTAACATACATGCAGGCAAAACACTCATATACATAAAAAAATAAAAATAATAAAAAACCTAAATGACACAGATGTGTAAAAATTAAGTTAAAATGCTTTAGTCACTTTTTTGAGTATTTTTCTTTTTTAATGAATTTTTTGTGTATTTCATACAAAACATCTCAAACAATCTTAATCATCTTTATACCCCCTTCCCCACTGGCACCCTCCCATAGCTAGCGCCCCCCCGCCCCCCCAGAGCCCATATACTCTTGTCATCCCTGATAAGGCTCACTGGGTTGTCAGTGTCGCCAGCCGTCCCCCAGTGCAAGTCTGTCCACCAAGTCTAGTCAGCCTATCTAGAGTCCCTTGTTTTAGGAAGATCAGCTCTTCTTCATCTAGCAGCAATCAGTTGCCAAGATTCCTTGAGATAAGATTGAGGTCTGCTGTTTGTTTTCCCAGTTCTGTGCTGCGTTTTTGTCTGCCTGAGTTTGCATGGGACTTGTGTATGCTGACATCATTGCCATAGAATCATATGAGCAGGTTCCCAGGAGCTTGTAGGACCCTGTTTCCATATGGTCCTGCCCCTCCTCCCTGGCTCTTAAAATCTTTCTGACCCCTCTTTCTTGATGGTCCCTGAGCCTTGGGTGGGTGAAGTTTAATAAAGGAGTCCTGTCTAAGGACCAGCATTCAGCAGACTCTTGATCTCTATGCTTTGGCCGTTTGTGGCCCTTTGTACTCCTGGGCCTCTGCTGCAGTTTTAGTCACTTTTAAAAGCCCTACAACACTTGTCCCACTGATTGTAATCATATTCTCAATAACTTGATGATTGCTAACTTTAAAACTTTAACACCTATATCTACTGACATCTATATAACCAACACAGATGGATAGAGATTTATTATTATTTAGAAATATATGTTGAGCTGGGCAGGGTGGTACACTTGTGTAATCCCAGTCCTCAGGAGGTGGAGGCAGGAAGATCAGGAATTCAAAGCCAGGCTCAGCTATATAATGAATTCTAGACTAGCTTGGGCTACATGACCAAAAGACAGAAATTGATGTAGTATTTTAGAATATCTTGTATTTTATGGGAATATTACTTATATGTATGAAAATGCACATACCACAATTGTACATCTCCATTTATTTTCTTAAGCTGAACACACTTGGATAACCAGTTCCAAGATTAGCACAATAACCTTACCAACACCTAGAAGACCACCTTGTGCCCCCTGCCAGTCACTGCTTTTGTCAGCAGGGACAGGCTCCAAGACAGCTCCACACTGTCACCCACAGCAGCCTGAGGCATTCCATTCATCTTTTAGTGACCTTTACTCAGGTAAAACCAGATCCTTGGCTTCAATGCAGAAAAGAACTTCAGGACAAGCCAGTATGAGACAGAATTGGAGTTTATCAAAAAAAGACTTTTCTTTGCATATATATGTTAATGGTATGTTCATGTGTGCATGCATGTTCACAGGTGTGTGGGTGTGGATGCTGGAGTAAATACATGTATGTGCACGTGTGTGTTGAGGCCCAAGTTTGACACCAGGTGTCATTGATCGCTCTCTATCTTACTATTGAGACAGGATCTCTCGCTGAGCTTGGAACTGGCCATTTGGGCTGTTCTGGCTAGCCAGCTTACTCCAGAGATTCCCTGTCTCCACTTCCCAAGTGGTGCTTGGAAACAAATACACACCCTAGAACAAGGGTGTCAGCGTCTCTAAGAAAGAGTTGCACCTAAGTGTCTTAGCATTGTGTGTTATTTTGGTGGCTCTCAAGTTGGGTCTCAAAGTCCTACTAAGAAATTCTTTTTCCCCCTCTTCTTTTTCAATAAATGAGATTGTAGAGTGGCTTCAGAGGTGCCTTAGATGGGGTTATAATCTGATAACCTAGGAGCTACTAGATGGCACAAGGTACTTCAAACATGGGTTTTTACTGTAAAGTGGGTTTCTGATAAGATTCCTAGAAAACTGTAGGTTTACAGTTGGAAAGGGAGAAAGGCCTTAAGCAAATGATACGAGTCTTGTTGGAATCCTGACTGTCAGCTGGCTTCAACTTTACTTCTGGGTGGAGGGCTCCTTTGCCTTCCCATATCCCCATTATTTGCCCTGCATTTCTGTAGTACCTCTGACTTCAGCCTTCTAAAGGGAATAATGAGTTCGGCTAGTTTTTTTAAATCTTGACTAAGTGGCATGATATTTAGGTGTGTGCAGCGCTGTATCTGCCCTTTTTTCAGAAGCTCAGACCAGCGACACTTCCTGCTGCCACATGTGGTTGCTTGTCTGTTATTTTCAGTGCTACCCAGTGTTTTCTTGTGTGATGACACCTCAGCACATGCATTTGGCCCAGTTGTGTGGGACTTTGGAGTCATTGCCAGGTTGTAGGGGCTTTTGTTGCTTTGTTTGTTTGTTTGTTGGTGATAAGGATTAACCCCAAAGCCTCCACTCTGCTAAACCAACACTCCACACAAGGATACCCCAGGCCACAGGTTGACGTTCTTATGAACAGTGCTGCTCTGAACATGCTTGTACATGTCCTTTAGGAATAATTCGTATGCATTTCTATTGATGATACACCAAAGGATGGAGTTACTCAGCCGGAGAGTATTACATTGGACTTTGTGTACATTTCAAGGCCATTTTCCAGAGACCATTTAGATGTCATTTGTGACAGTTAATTTTACATTGCAGCTTTGTTAGGTCACAGTACCTAGATATCTGGTCAAATGTTATTTCAGATTGTTCTGAGGAGATACTTAAAGATCACATTAACATTTAAATCAGTAGATTTGGGGTAAAGCCGATTTCAAATCACAGTGTAGGCTGCATGGAGGCAGGAGGGAAGCAAGTCTGTCTTCAGACTTGAACCGTGCAGTAGTTACTATTTAATGTCAACTACTTGGCAGGATCTAGAGTCACTTAGAGCACAAATCTAAGTGTGTCTGGGAGGGAGTTTCTAGATCAGGTTAGTTCCCCATGTGTGGACAACATCACCTGGGCTGGGGTCCCAGACTGAATGCAATGGAGAAAATGACTTGAGCATGTCATCTCCCTCTGCTTCCTGACTGGATGCAAAGGCACCTGTTGGGGTGACTTCCCCACCATGGTGACTTATACCCTCAAACTCTGAGCCAAAATAAAACTTTCCTTCCTTAAATTGCTTTTGTCAGGTATTTTGTCGCAGCAAACAGAAAATTAACTAATATGAACTCTACTTCCATCCCAGGTCACAGAAGACATTGGGGTTGCCAACCTTCACAACTGACAGAACCATTAATCCTCAAACTAAATCTCTCCCTGTACTATATGGGTTCTGTTTCTCTAGAGAGCACCAGTCCAATGCTCTACCATCCAGTTTGTGAGAATCATTTGGCTCCTGGCTGTCTTCTCTAAACTTAGTTGTTTTTTTTTCATTTTTGTGATCTGGTGGTTGTAGTGTCACTTGTTTTAGCTGCATACCATGGCCACATAAGACTTTTGGCTCTCATTTGACTTTAAGAATTTCATAATCTCTATTTCATGTTCACAGCATCTTTTATTTAACTACATCTTAAGAACATGTTTTAGTTTTTTTTTAATTTTTATTTTATATGTATGAGTGTTATACCTGCATGTGTGTAAGTTTGCCTGTGTCATGCAATGCCCACAGAGGACAGAAGAGGGCATCAGATCCCCTGAAACTGGAGTTACGGATGGTTGTTAGCCACCATGTGGGCCTGGAATTCGAACCCAGGTCTTCTGCTAGAACAGCCAGTGCTCTTAACCACTGAGCCCTCTCTCTAGCCCCAAGAACAGACATTTAGATCAACCTAGTTCTCCATTACTATGAATAATACAGCAGTGAAGAAATGGCACAGAAATATTTTTTTAAAATTATTGTTTCTTCAGGCTGTATTCCTGAAACCAAAACTTTGGATTCTAAATACACATTTTAAATGATGACTAATATGTCCAAATTGTTGTTCAACTGTGTGTAGTATGTAGTCCTACCCATGCCAAGAAACAATGCCCAACTCTCTGCCCCATTTCCAGCAATGTTGTTAAACTTGTCTGGTTTTCATTTCATTTGCAAGTCTTTATTTGCCAATTTGCCAGGTGGACTTAAGATATGTATTAATCATGTATATTTTATTAACTTCTGTTGGTGTTCACGTTTCTTAGGCTCTTTCTAAATCACAGGTGGGAATTCTGTACGCAATCCAAGTATACTGAATATTTTACAATGCAAATACTCTTCTAGGCTTTTGTATTTTGAGGAGGCAGTGGGACATGCTAGTTAAGCAACTGGATTTTAGAATTAAAGCCCAGTTATCTTCTATGTCTTTTGTTTGTTTATTTCACAAGATGGGCTTTCACTCTGCTGCTCAGTCTGGCTTCAGCTCCTGGGTTTCTTGAGTAGCTGAGACTGTAGCAGAGAGCTACAAATCTTACCTCGTGGCTTTATTTTGCTAACCTTGGAGAAATTACATAAACCCTCAAAACCTCAGTTCCACAATTGGTAAGTACAGATAACAGGAATCTGCCACACCCTAAGGGGTAATTGTGAGAACTGAGAGTTGTATGTGAAACACCTCAACATTGTCTAGCATGTGAAAATGTTTCCCAGGTGTGGTGGACATGTCTTTAATCCCAGTACTCAGGAGGTGGAGGCAGTGGATCTCTGTGAGGTTGAGGCCACCCCAGTCTGCATAACAAGTTCCAGATCAATCAGGACTGTATAGTGAGACCCTGTCTCAAAAAAAAAAAAAAAATTTAAATATTAAATAAAAAAACAAAAGAAAATGCATCAGGATCTAGATTTGCCTCTCTCTATTCCTCACTCCTTCCTCTCTCTCTCTCTCTCTCTTTTTCTCTCTCTCCTTCCTTCCTTCCTTCCTTCCTGCCTTCCTGCCTGCCTTCTTCCTGCCTGCCTGCCTTCCTAAGTTCTCACTATGCAGCCCTGGCTAGCCTGAACTCATTATGTAGAAAAGGCTGGCCTCAGACTCAGAGATCCACCAACCTCTGCCTCCCGAGTGCTGGGACTAAAGTAAGGCGCCACCATGCCCAGTTTGAAAATCTTTCTTATTGTCATTCGTCTATAATTTAGATTGTTTAAGCAATTGAGAATACTTTTAGGCTTCCATCTGCTTATAATCTTGCAGTCTTATCTGTCCTCTGGTACGGTAAAATAATGTCTGGTTTAAGTAGTAAATTCTTCTTTTGTTTTATTAAGCTATATAAAATTCATATTTCATATGCTATAGAGATTTACCTCTATCTTCTCCAAATAGAGAGACAAATACTCAAAGCCACATTTCTTTTTAAAAAATATTTTCTTTATTATTTTTATTTTTTGTGTATGACTGTACTGCCTGCATCTATGTAAGTGTAGCTGTGTCATGCAATGCCCACAGAGGTCAGAAGAGGGTGTCAGATTTCCCTTGAACTGGTGTTATGATGGTTAGCTGCCATGTGGGTACTGGGAATCGAACCTAGGTCCTCTGCAAGAGCAGCCAGTGCTTTTAACCGCCAAGCCATCTCTCCAGCCTCACAAAGTCACATTTCTAATAGTCATTTCCTCATGGACTTTAAATGTCACTGTTTCCATACTAAAAAACTCTTTGTACTTGAATCTGTTTCCAAGCATCCTTTCTGTTCCCATTGATTTGTGCTCATTTTTTTACACTGGCACCTTACCTTAGTTTCTAAAGTTGAAGGTGATTTTTGTATCTGTTATTATTACTCTTTATAATGGGTTTTTAATTATTGTTGCAGAGTTATGCTTTCAAATAGAATGCTGAATCAGGGCCTGTGGTGTGGCCCCGTCCTTCTCACTTTTTATTTTAGCTCCTTTTGATCTTATAATCTTTTTACTTGATGTTTTGATTCAAAGAATATTTGTCCTTTAAATTCTTTCAGAGAAAAGGGAAGGTTTCCATCTCAGCTTTTCTTTTTTGTAATTCTATGCATGTGACCTCTGCTCTCTCATTTCTAAGTTATTTATCCTGATTGGGGGAGCAGAGCTGCCACATGTGGCTGCCTAGGTTGTCTGATACATAATTTTAAGGGTTATCTTTCCCAGTGTAGATCTTGCAGAACTGTTATATAGCAGGCCTAGGGATCTGTTGTCTGGGATCTTCAAGTCGCTGGAAATAGCATGCATTATTTCTCCTTGGTGGGAGTCTGGAATAAACTAAACAGCAGAATCATTGGAGTCACAGTTTGCAATCTACTTCATTCATTGTCAGGGGGCCAGAGGTAAGGATTGGAGCAACCAGCAGACTAAGGCAGACCTAATTCTGAAAGACTGTGTCAAGGCACTGTGACCCAGGCTTTAAACTGTTCCAACAACCCACCTCCTCTTTTTGCTAAGGACACACCTAATCCACGCTGCCCATATCAGTCAGATATGGCCATTTAAGTTCTCACCGAGGAAATGTGAGCTCAAACTGTAAGTGCCCTTTCCAGGATGATGTGGATCAGGGACAAGCCCCTATGCTATAAAAATGACAATTTATATTTGACCTCTGACCTGGATTACTGGCTAACTTCTAAAACTGTTGGGGCCAGCTAGATTGCTTGGTGCGTAAACGTACCTGCCAGCAGACCTAATGACGTGAATTTGACCCTCAGAGCCTACATGGTGGAAGGGAGCCTTAAAGGTTGTCCTCTGTCCTTTACACAGAAGAAGTGGCATACGCATACCCACACAGACCCCTTACTCTCCCTACAAATAAGAAATTAATAAAACTCGTGGAATTTCCTCACTTAGAGATGTGTGTCTTGAACACTAATGAAGTAACAGGTTTGAGGGGATGCTGTATAGCTCTAGGACAAGGTGCAGTTTGGTCAGTAGCAAGATCAAGCTATGACTACCCTGCCCCTGCTGGTACTTGCAGCCTGATCATGTGGCCTCTGGGGATGGGAAGAAGCTAGAGATGATACTAGTCTCCAGGAGTCAGTCAGCTCGCCACTCATGGTATGTAAGGTAACCTCCATCAATTCCCAAAGGATGGGGTTCAGGGACCTTCTGGGTGGAAGAGTGACATGAAGGCCGAAGCCCCACCCTGCCATATCCTCAGCATCCCTCCCTTTGACTGTCCCTAACTCATAAAAGGCTGAAGCGCTTTTCTAGGTTTGTGAGAGGTTCCAGTGAATTATCAAACCTGAGACTAACCATGGACTTAGAGCCAGGCAGGCAGAATGCAGGAGGCAACTTGCCTCCTGGTACACGGAGTCTGAAGTGGGGTCCTGGGGATAACCCTAAACCTCTGTGCCCATGTTTGGGTCTAAACTGTTGACCTCCTGGTGTTGAATTGGAAAGGATACCACAGCTGCCTTCCATCCATCTTGGAGATGCATGCTGCGGACTGAGGCTCCAGAGGAAGGTGAAATGACAAGCACTCGCAGCCTGCGACCCCAATTGACAGATGACTGTCACCTGTTGGGAATATTTGCCTTGGACTTTAATGTGAGATTACTTTTTATTTTATTAAACCATTCAGCTTAAGTACTTGTTTGCTACAAAACATGCTTCGAAGTAAAATGTAGAATAGGTTTGTCACATCGATGTGTGGCGTTGTTAGGCAGCTAGTCGGGCATTTGCTGGCTTAGAGGTCGTTGAGGATGGACCGTTCCTTTGTAGTAATGTTTCGACTCCTCAAGTATCCCTGGTAACCCCATAGTTTTTAAGTTTTTTCCTTGAGAAGTTCATACATGAGTATTGCCTTTGCATTCTTTCCATCTCTTTCAGTTTCCTTCTGTCCTAGTTTGTCTCTCCATTGCTATGACAAAACACTCTCACCAATAACAACTTGGGGAGGAAAGGGTTTATTTGGCTTACATCTCCCAGTTCATCAGGGAGCCCAAGGTAGGAACTCAGGACAGAAACCTGGAGCACAGGCCATGGAGGAGCACTGCTTACTGGCTTGCTCCCTGGCCCCTCTCAGCCTGCTTTCTTTTGCAACACAGGCCCACCTGCCCAGGGGTGGCACCACCCACAGTGGGCTGGGGCCTCCCTCATCACGCAACAATCAAGAAAATTCCTCCACAGACATGGCCACAGGCCGGTCCAATGGAGGCAATTCCCTAATTGAGGTTCCCTCAACCAGGTGTGCCAAGTTGACACTTAAGCTATCCAGTACACCCTCCAAATCCTCCTAGCCCCCACTCCCTTTCAATTTCTCATTCTCTGATTATTATTGTTACATATACATACATACAATTATAAATATACATATATTATATATATATATACACACACATATACATAATACACTAAGTCCATTAGTGGTGCTCATGTATACCTGTATTTAGGGCTGCCTACTTGGGATTAGATAACCTCTTAGGGAACTAGTCCCTGGAGAAAACTGATTCTTCCTCCCTCAGCATCCGTTGATTGCCTGTAGCTCTTCATCTTGAGGTGGGACCCCATGATATTTCCCCCATCCACCTTGGCCTATCAACTGATTTTGTCATTATGCAGATCTTGTTTAAACTACCATGCCGTGGAGATTTCATTGGTGTAGCTCCCCTATCATGTCTAGAATGCATTAACTAGCAGCAGGTATCTTGTCCCTCTGGCTCTTACAGTTTTTCCACCCCATCTTACTTGTGTTCCCTGAGCTTTGGGTGTGGAGGTTGCATTGCATTGCCACTTAGGGCTGGGCAACTCACAGTCACTTAGTCTCAGCTAACACAGTAATTTGAAGGAAGAAAACTCACAATTGCCCTCTATAGACTTAGAAATATACCACGTGAAAGGAGAGAGAGCACATCACAACTGTGTGTATAAAATAGTGTATGGAAGGAAGGAACTGGGATAGCAGAGCTTCCAGGTTCCCATTCAAGGTAAACCAGGACTGTTTTAGCCTGAATGGTAACACATGCTTGTAATCTCAGTACTCAGGCGGTGGAGGCAGCAGGATCATTGCAAGTTTGGGGCTGGTTTGATCTACATAGAAAGTTCTAGGCTAGCCTTTTCTTAATTCTTTTTATCTGTACTTTTGCTTGATCTTCAATCAAAAGAATGGGGTCTGAGTAGTACCTCGGGCCCTGGTTGGAGACATGACATCATAAACTATTCAAATAATTGTCAGATCATGAAGACATACAATTGCCACCTTCCTAAAGAGTTAATCCAAATGGGGCTGTCAGTCACCCGGACAGGAAACACCCTGAAAATGTTGTAATTTCAAGAAACACGATCTACCTGAAGACCTGTTAATATGAGAACAGCTATCCCCCAGTGAGAGATGTTCTTGTGTGCTCCAAAAGCCCAACACTCTGTGCCGTTGCTTACAGACCCTTAGAGCCAAGCCTGCCCTCTTTCTGAGCTTCAACTCAGAAAGTGTATCTTTTTCTTTCCCTCTCTGCAGCCCTTATTCAAACATGGGTCCAAATCATAAACCTGCTTGCCCCAACACTCTGGACACTGTAACTCTCTGAGCTCTCTCCACCCCACCCCACACCGCCACAAGCAGCTGCTGCCAGACTTCCATTGCTGAAACTGCTTGCTTTCCTGGACTCCAATCCAGAATGCACTGCTTTCTGTCTTCTGCTTTCTCTGTCCCTCCTCCTGAGAGCTCTAGCTTGCCGGCCCTGTTGTTTTTCTCAACTTCTAATAAAATTGTCCTCAAGTTTCCATCGATGTCCATTTAAAATCCCCGTAGGCCCAGCTGTCCTGGAACTCGCTATGTAGACCAGGCTGGCCTCAAACTCACAAAGATCCGCCTGCCTCTGCCTCCCAAGTGCTGGGATTAAAGGTGTGTGCCACCATGCCTGGCTATTTCTTAATTTCTTTATTCATCTTTTGATTCAAAGATTACATGCCTTCCTTAATTATTCTGAGGATGTGAACAAGTTTTATGTTTCAGTGTTGGGCATCAATATAGGATTTTGTTAATCTGTTTTCATTATTGTAACAAAATACTTGAGGCAGCTAGCTATATAAAGAAGTTTATTTAGCTGATAGATGTCCACTCTGGCTGCATCACCTTGTGCCAATGGTAAGAACACATCTGACAGAGACCAATAACATTGCCAGATGGAAACTGTGGGCACTACATAGGGCCAGGCTTGCTCTTTTTGTAAATCCTCTCTTGAAAGCTGCCAGAAGCTTTCTTAAGAGCCACTGTAATACCTTTTTAAGGGCAGCACTGACAGAGACATCCCGCCAGACCCCCACCTGTTAAAGGTTCCACAGCCCCTCCAGTACTGCCACACTGAAGCCAAGCTACTAGCACGTGACCCTCAGGCAGACACATTTAAACCATCATCAAACCATTGGAGGTGTTGTCTGCCGTGCCTCATTAATAACACTCACTGTCAAAGGTAAAATTGCCAACCCAGGTCATGACAGCCCTTAGTGTTTCCGTACCTTTAAGCAAGGAGATCATCGATGCCCCCTATGATGCTCTTTGGCTCTTACATTAGGAACGTTCACTTATAGGTCTTTTTAGCACTTTGTTTTTAATGTTTTTCTCAGTTAACTTCAGTTAACTGATACCAGTCAGTCTAATGGCTAATCTTCTCTTGGGAATTACGCCATATTTTCTCATTGTTTTCTAGACTATTCTCTTGCCAATTCCCCTAATGCCATCCTCCCTGGCCATACTTTATTCTCTTTTTCAAATATATACTGCTTTTGGGTGTGGGGGGATCCTAGGCCTTTGTTACTACAATGACAGTGGAGTGACTTTCTCAGCCTGACAAGGCCAATCCGGCCCTTCCATAGGCAGCTTGTAGACCACGTTCTCCAAGAACTTCCTGTTGTATAAGCTTTTTCCATTCTTGGATCTCTTTATAGCTTCTGTGGCACTGCCTGTCTCACGTTGCGCTGCTGTTGCTTGTGTGTGTTTCTCCACCTTTGCCTGTGGGGAGAAGGAATTTGTCTTCCTTATTGTTCTTTGTTGTAGGACATGCCTTGGACCCTACAGCAGAGAAACCATCATGCCATGGACTAATGGCATTCATTTGAACATTTACTTTGTCTAAGTCTCTACTTCAAGGTTGCTTTTCAGGAGTAAAGAGCTGTCATTATACCCAAGCCACAGTGTATTCTCAGCATATATTTCACAGTTGGATGTAGTTATTGCAAGGGGCTTTTGCAAACAGTCTGTCTTCACACATCAACCATAAATTCTACTGGGCCACTTACCAGCACAGGTAGGGAAGAAGGTGGGAAGACTTATGGGCAACTTGTAAGATAACACACACAGAGTTGATAAATGAGAAAACGCAGTGAGGGTAATGGGAATAAGTTTTTTACTGTCACAGAAATCTGGAAAAAGAGAAAACTAGGCTCCACTATGGTGTTCTGTTGGAACTGGAGATACTGATATGAAATCATGAAGTTCTCTAAGTATAGATTTTAAAATGAAGATGTTCCTGGGCATAAAGATATACATATGTAATCATAGTACCAGGGGGGTAGAAGCAGGATGATGGTGTGTAAGGCCCAGCCTGGGCTACACAGTGAGACACTTATCTCATTTCAAAACAAAGCATATAGATTGTGTGTCCATACCCGCATATAAATCTCTATAGCTGGAGGCCTCCATAGCAGGTTTTACCTCCACAGGGGAGAGCAACTCTAGTACCTAGATCTTGGCATCTAAATAGAAGAGCAAAGAAGTTGTCAAAGAATGCAACACATTAAAAGATTCAAGGCGTCATCTTCAAGGCCATCACACTGAAGCATCAAAATAAAACTTAAAGGGTGGGAGAGATTGGGTTAGTTGCTAAAGTGCTTGTCGCTCAAGCATGTAGACCTGGTTCCTTCTCCAGAGCCCATGTAAAAGCTGGGTCCACCACTGTACGCATAGAATGCCAGCATGGAGCAGGCAGAGGCAGGAGGATCCCTGAAGCATCCTAGCCAGGCAGCCTAGTTGAATCAGTGAGCTCCTGTTCAATTAGAGATCCTGGCTCAGAGCCTATGTTAGAGAGTGATTGAGGAAGACACCTGATGCCAACCTCTGGCCTCTACACACATTCACACATGTGCATGTAAACCCCAAAATGTGCATGGACATGTACACACACAGCAAAAGAAAATAAATTATGAAAAGAAACAATTACAATTTATTGAATAAAATAAGAAGCAATAGTCCATTCCATAATAAATAAGAAAATGTGATGAGCATTCACATGCATAGAGACCCTCTTCACAAAGTACTCATTAAAGAAAAGAAATGAAATCTCACAGTATAGAAGGGAGGGTGTAAAATACAATGCTCAAAGTGAGGATCACATCATCAGTGAGGAGACAATTACAACCCTGTGCTGCCTTACAGGAAATCATGGCAAAACACAGCATTATTCTATGGAACATTTGCCAGATCACATTGCTTGAGTCCGGTCATGGCAAGACACCAGACACAACAAAGTGGACAGACATACTGCAGAGTAACAGCTCTGAAGCTTTGAAAGGTGTGAGTGCTGAGGAGACAAAGGAAGCCTGGTTCCTGTGCATTGTCCCACATATGGCATTCTTACAATACTAAGCTGAATCCTTTCACTATGAAGGACATTATGTGGCAACTGGAAAACCATGAAACAGTATGAAGATTGGACATTAGTCAGCTTCTTGGATAAACATTAAGAAGATATCTTCAGTTGTAGGAAACACACTAAACTGTGTTCTGTTTGGCACGGTGCTTACACTGGTACATGGTGACATTTATCCTTCCCATCTCCTCTTCCTTACCAGTTGCTGAATTGTTCCTTCTTAAGATGTGCCTGTTTTATAAAGATGACCTCTATTTATGGAGTACAGGATGTGCCTGTTTTATAAAGATGACCTCTATTTATGGAGTACAATGTAGCATGCTGATATGTTCAAAGGTAAATAGCGTATCAGCCATCTCGAACATCCATTGTTTTTCTGTATTGGAAACACTGAAAATTCTCTCTTCTATTTTGAAATATACAATAAATTGTTACCTGTTGTTGTCCTATTACACTACAAAACACTAGAACCTAATATTCTCATCTAACTGTATGGGAACCATATGAACCAGTCTAACCAGTCCTCCTCTGGTCTTCCATGGGTCTGCTCTTTTAAGCGTAGTTTCTACACATGAGTGAGAACATGTGGTATTTGTACTTCTGTGTTGAGCTTATTTCACATAACATTATTCTCTAGAACCATCTGTGTTGCTGTGAATGACAATGTTCGCATCGTTTTAATAACTAAATAGTATTCCATGATACATTTTTATTTATTCATTCATCTGTCAATGTGATTCCATATCATAGCTGTTTTGAATAGTGGCACAATAAACATGGGGTACAGATCGATCTTCTTACTAGCGTTCTTTGGGATGTACAAACAACAGCAGGAGAAACATGTATATTGTTTTCTATAATGCCTTTGTGAATTTACATTTCATATATGATACCTAGTCTAACTGGAGGGAGAATGTATCTCATTGTGGTTTTGTTTTGCATTTCCCCAATGAACATTTTTCCATATGAGTGTAGGCCATTGGTGTTTCTTTGTTTGTTTTTTTGTTTGTTGAGTGTGTGGGGTGTATGGGTGTACACACGTCATGGTGAATGATGTATGGTTAGAGACAACTTAGAGGAGTCAGTTCTCTCCTTCCACCATGTGGGTTCTGGGGATTGAACTAAGGTCTTCAGTCTTAGGAGCAGGCGCCATACCCCACTGAGCCATCTTGCCAGCCTTGTTTCTTCTTTTGAGATGTGTTTGTTCATGTATTTTATCCATTTTAAGTTGGATTTTTTTTTCTTTTGCTGTTGAGCTGTTTGAATTTATTATATACTTTTATTATTTCTTGTTCAGAGGAAGAACTTGCAAGTGTTCCCTCCATTCCATGTGTCGTCGCTGAACTGCTAGTCGTTGCCTTTGCAAACTCTGTATAGAGGTGCTTTTGTTAGATGCAGTCTCACTTGTCTATTTATGTTTTCGTTGCCTGTACTTTTTGGTTCTCCTCCAGGAAATCTTTGCCCACTCCAGTGTCCGGAAGTGTTTCCTTATGTGTATTTTTCAGTAGTTTCATCATTCCAGGACTTACATTTGTTTGAGTTTTTGAATTTTGAATTGATTTTGTAACTGTTGAGAGATTGGGGCCTAGTTTATTTCTTCTGCATATGTGTATCGTGTTTTCCCAGGTGTGCTTATTTTAAATCTCGGATTTTAGCCACCAGAATGGAGGTGGAAGTGCTGCAGGCATGTTCAGCACATCTGGTGTTCATCCTGAGAGACATGTGAGGTGGGTTGTCACAGCAGGTGGGAGAGTCCATAGACTTTGTATTGTCTGCCCTACTGCATTACATTCGAGCCCCATAAAACTTTCTGTTCTATAAACCAAGTCATAACACATTATTACATATTTTCCATTACTATTTAGCCTATTGTGGTGGTTTGAATGAGACTTCAAGTATTTGAGCATTTTGTCCTTAGGTAGTGCTGCTGTTTTGGGAGGTCTTAGATGTGGCCATCCTGGAAGAAGCATGTCACTGGAGGCGGGCTTAGAGAATTCTTAAGCCTTGCCAGATCTCCAGTTTCTCTCTGCTTCCTGTGCCTGCTTGAAAATGTGAGCACTTAGCCTCTCCAGCCACCTCTCCTGCCATGCCTCCTCACCGTGATGGACTCCTGCCTCTTTGGAACTGTAAGTTAAACAAACTCTTCCTTCTATAAGTTCCCTAGGTCATGGTGTTTTATCACAGCAGTGGCAAAGTGACTAATATACCTATGTATTATTTTATTATTTTATTATTTTATTTTGACAATTAAAATTTAAACATTATCAATCTTTTTTAAAAATTACAAATATATTTAGCCATGAGAAATAAAATATAAATACTGCAACACATTGGTATAAACACAGCAAACCACAGATAATTCTGTGAGCAAGAAACAGAATTATCTGTTAGGGAAAACAAAATATGTTTATTGCCATCTGTGTAGATAAGGGAAAGATATATAAATCAATTAACCGAAGGAGAAATGAAAACCAAAGATATCTTTCATAGGTGCTGGAGAAAGGAATATAATTGTTCAACTGTGTGAATTCCTTGAAATGGAAAGACTTAAATATGTTCCTCGCAATACAGTTTGAATTAAAGCATTAAATACTATTGACATTCCCTGGTTGTTTAATATAGCTAGGGGCATACATTACCAGGACATAAAATAGGAAACTTGTTTGTCTAGCTTGTTTGCTAGTTGCCGGCACCCTAGAGCTCATAAACACAATGACTATCCATCCAAGAATGCCAACATGTTCACAACATAACAACTCTTGACTTGAAAGCACATACTTATCTACATGTGCCATAGTGGCCACGTAAATATCATAACAGCCCAAGGCCATATCCGTGTGCATTCACATCATGGTCATAGACATGTACCATGTGTGTACCGTAACCACCAATGATGTAGTTGATAGCACAATGCATGGCAACTTACATACTTTGAAGGCCAATTCATACCATGGAAGGCCAGGTATACCAGTTTCACATTCCATAGTGGACTCATATTTACTGTAACACCCCAGAGTATAGCAAAATATGCATTATGACAACCGTCTGTGCTAATCCAGGATCTAGGAGCCTGGATGCACTGTGACAACCATTTTCATGTCCATGACTGCTCCATATCTATTAAAACAGCCTTGCTAGAACCATAGTCACTATTTTACTATGGGCAGAGAGGCATTTTACCTTCTTCCATGTGTAGAAGCTTACACATGCCAGGACATCAGTACACACAGTGTAGACTGTATCACCCATGCGTTCTAGGGACGCCGTGTGTGGTACATGTGTGCTCCCCTTACCTACACTGCTTCTAGCTGCATTTCTTTCTGTGTGTTGTCATGTGTTGGGGTTATTTACTTCCTAATCTTATGTTCAAGTGGTTGTAGTATTTTCTATAAAACATGTCTGCATTTGCCTTCCTCATTCCAGAAGGCTGCAGCAACCTACCAGCCAACTATTTCTTAATATTAAGAACAAAATTGAAGACCCAAATATGAGTAAGTGCAATTTTAGCCACCTGATATTTGACAAAGGGGCCAAGAACATTAACTGGAGGAAAGACAGCATGTTTAGCAAATGGTGCTGGCAAAACTGGATCTCCACTTGTAGAAGAATGAAACTAACCCCCTATCTTTCACCCTGCACAAAAGTCAATTCCAAATGGCTCAAAGACCTCAATGTAAAGTCTGAAACTCTGAAACTCTTAGAAGAAAACGTTGGGAAAAACCTACAAGATATAGGTGTAGGAAAGGACTTTCTAAACCGGACACCAATAGCCCAGGAAACAAGGGCAAGAATTAACAAGTGGGACCTCATTAAACTAAAAAGCTTCTGCACATCAAAGGAGACAACCAAGGAAACAAACAGAAAACCCACAGAATGGGAGAAAATCTTCACCAGCGATACATCTGATAGAGGTTTAATTACCAGAATATATAACGAACTTAAAAAACAGAGACCCAAAACAAGAAGCAACCCAATTGAAAGATGGGCTAAGGAGCTGAACAGAACGTTTTCAAAAGAAGAATTAAAGATGGCTATGAAACATCTTAAAAGATGTTCAACATCACTAATAATCAGGGAAATGCAAATTAAAACCACTTTAAGATTTCACCTTACCCCAGTCAGACTGGCTAAGATCAAGAGAACAAATGATGCCAAATGTTGGAGGGGATGTGGGGAAAGGGGAACACTCATCCACTGCTGGTGGGGCTGCAAACTGGTTCAGCCCCTATGGAAGGCAGTGTGGAGAACTCTTAGAAAACTACAAATGAACCTACCATTTGACCCAGTTATACCACTCCTTGGCATATACCCAAAGAACTCGTCCTGTTGCAGAGACACTTGTACATCCATGTTTGTTGCTGCTCTTTTCACAATAGCTAAGAGATGGAAGCAACCTAGGTGTCCCTCAATTGATGAGTGGATAATGAAAATGTGGTTCATATATACGATGGAGTTTTACTCAGCAGTAAAGAAAGATGAAATCATGAAATTTGCAGGTAAATGGATGGAACTAGAATCTGTTATACTAAGTGAAGTAACACAATCTCAGAAAAAAAATCGACATATGTTCTCCCTCATATGTGGATCCTAGGATCAGACTCTGATAAATAAGTATGCAAACAGACATAACTGCAGGAACCAGGACAAGGGTAAGGAAACAGTGAGGTAAAGGAAAAGAAATAAACTGAAGGAGAAGAATAGTAGGCAACAGACCTTAAGAAGGGAGATATGGATAAAAATTGGGTTAGATTAGGGGAGGGGGGAGGGAAGGGTATATGAGGAACATAGGGGATAAGGAGAAAGAAGCAGTTCAACAGAGGTAGGATCATGGGAGCAAGGGTATTAGTAAGGAAGAAAGGGGGGGGAAGTGCAGGCACCTTAAGTGGGAAAACCATGATAGAGGCGTGAGACAATACAAGAGAGAAACAATGCCTAGCTAGTCACGAAAACCAGAGGGAACCATATTATTCCTATAATCTACTGACAAATTATACATAATAGATCAAGAAAAATATCTCTAGATAAGGTTTATTTGAGACCAACTGGTCATTACCCAAGATTTATCTGCAAGACACACAGTAATTAAAAATGCCAGAATGGTGGAACTAACCTTCTTGGATGTTTAAGAGACATACCTTGAGATCTATACTAATTGGGTCAGAGGGATTTAAAGGACACTTTTTGCTCCTTGCCCTCCTGGGTCGATTAGTTCCCAGGGACTATGAGCATCGCGCAAAATGTCCTGTAATGGTGGTGGGTCATCTGGCCTCTTGATCAAGGAAGCCGAGGAGACCCCACCAGATGGACTTGAGCCAGTGTCCAGTCTATAAAGAGGAGGGTCAACACGGAGGAATCATTTCCTCCATGCTTCCAAGAGGAGCCAACAATGGTCGAGCACAACCTTTGACTTATCCTCACATGGATGGAGCTGGTAAAAGAAAGGAGCCAGGGACTCCTCCCAACCCCATGGGACCCCTGAGGAACAAATCCTCTAACGACCTCAAGAGTAAAAACAAATCAGTTTATCTGGTCCAATTGTATATCCTTAAACACCCAAAAGGGAAGTATAACCAAAGATTAAAGGGGCCAACATAATATCATAAGAGCATACATATACACAACTAAAAGTTACTCGACAAACAACAAAGCCAGACAGGCGATACCTTCAGTCGAGTTGTTGGCTAGGATAGATAAAGGCTCTTCCAGACAGTAACCCAACATACTACTGGAAAAATGAACAGCAGACCCCAATTCTATCCAAAGGAATACTGACAATGGATTGCCATAGATGAGGAACAGCTGACCCTCCTGGAACAGGGACCTCTGGCTGACTAGATTTACCAGAAGGGCAGACAGGGGGAATGGATGAGGGTGCTGACAACACAGAGGACAGTGACAGGGATGGCAGAATATGGAGCCTCTAGTGGGAGAGGAAGGCTGTCTATCTGACGAGTTTGTATTCATGCTCAGATGCCGAGGAGCTCAGAAGGTGGGCGACTGTGCCCAGTGATAGTCATGTATATAGAGATTAGAAATGCATGTGCAAACATCCAATGTCAATTGCATTGAAAAAGAATTTTTCTGTATGAAACTGTGTATTTTAATAATGAAATGGAGATCTTTTTAAAGGTTAAAACATCATTTAATATATGTCTTATAGGGTTTATACTGAGTACAATATTGTATAACTGTAATAATTCAACTGTAAACCTAAAAATTTACAGCCAATTTTGAAAGAGATGCATCCTACCTCAGGAAACTGTTATTGAATATGTCAATTGTGGTGTAATGATATGCTTCTTCTAAGTATGTTGTTATTAAATAAATCATTTTTAAAAATTAAAAAAAAAAACAATATGCTGGAGAGATGCCTCAGAGGTTAAGGACACTTACTGTTCTTGCTAGAGGACCTGAGTTCAATTCCCAGCACCCACATGGTGGCTATGAACCATCCTTAACTCCAGTTCCAGGGACATTGCACGACATGGATGCAGGCAACACACTCATACACATAAAATAAAAATAATAAATAAAATTTTAAAAAACCTGAGATGCAATATACATGAGTAAATAAGATCACTTTAGGAAGTAACACATTTTATAGTTTAACTTTTATTTCCTCTCCATTGGTTGTCTACTACAATCATTTCATACACACACACACACACACACACACACACACACACACACACACACAAATAGAAAAAAAAAAATCTTTTAGCCAGGAACTACCACCACCCACAGCTTCCCATTGCTAGAGAAACAGCTTCAGATCACTGTCCTCCCTCCCCTCTTTCTCTAACTTTTCTTCCTAGTCCGATTGTAGATTACACTTTCCTCCCTTTCACAGAGACAGCCCTAAAATTCCACCTCTGGACTCTGGTTTGCCCTGTTCCCTTTTGATATAACGAGCGCCCCTGTTCTCTTGCAAGGCTGAGATTCCTCATGATTTCTGTCTGTTCTCTTCTTTCATTGTCTCTAATATCCAGATGTCTGACAGAGAAATCACATTTCAGCAAAAAGATGGAGCTCATTCTGAAAATTTGTTCCTAAATGTAAGAGATCTTAAGGTTATATTAGTCCAGAATAATTTCTTTAATTTTTTGGAGTAGAGTTTCATGTAGCCAGGCTGGCCTGAAAGTTGATATGTAGCTAAGGCTGGCCTTGAACTCCTGGTCCTCTTTCCTCTACCTCCCAAATGTTGGGATCATAGGCATGTATGACTGTGCCTAGCCAGAAGAATTTCTAATAAGGGACACTTGTCTCAACTTCCAGGTTCAAAAGCAGAAATTTTTTCACCTAAACCAAATGATATTCTGTAGGACATATGTAATTTTAACTTTCAGGAGCTTCTTAATTAAAAAAAAATTAAATTGGCTCAGATAGGGCTTGAATTCACAGTCCTCATCCTCAGGCCATGGAGTGTTGGGATTGCAGATGTGTGCTACTCCACAGGGCTACCGGTTTTCATCATTATTACTTATCCTTAGTATTATTACTGGTACTGAGTGCTTTGCACTTTCTAGGCAAGCACTCTTAGCATTGAGCTACTTAGCTGTTTTGTTTTGGTCTTTACTTTTTATTTTGAGACAGGGTCTTAATAACTTGCCCAGGTTGGCTTTGAAATCACTCTATAGGCCAGGCAGGCCTTGACTCTGCAGTCCTCCAGCTTCAGCCTCCCACGTAGCTGGGATTGCCAGCTTGGTGTCACCATGCCCAGCTTTCATTCAGTTTTAATGAGGGGAAACTAGTCGTGCCTACTCCAAATCATTAGAATCAGGGTCTTTTCTAACCTCCACATCCTTGGGAAGAAATTGTTACTTACAAGTATTTTGTATAACTAATGTTTTCTTAATGTAATGTGATGAATGAAAATTCCATGTATTATAATCAAAATTTCATATTTTAATGAAGTCCAGAGCCTATGAGGACTTTCCGAATTTGAAACCCATCACTTAACAGTCAAGAGACTGTGTAGGGAATGCGGGCCATAAATCACTACATAGCCAACAATCATTTTGAGTTCTTGATCCTCCTGCTTCTGCCACCTGAGTGCTAGGATTACAGTTGTGTGCCACCACACCTGGTTTATGCAGGGCTATGGAGAAAACTAAGGCTTTCCTGAGTACTGGGCAAGTACTATACCAATTAAGCTACACCCCCAGCCTGGTCTTTAAATTTATAACATAGGGAAATTGACAATATCCACCTCACAGCATAAAAAAGAGTTAACTGAGATAACCTATTCTCTTCGATAAGTATTTGCCTGCTACCTGCCAGTTACTAAGTACTAGGCATGCTCTGATAATCAAAATAAGAGTAAGAAATCCCTACCTTTAAGAAACTCAAAATTCTTGCAAATAATAATCATTACAATGCTGTAGAAATGTTATGGAGGTGTAGGAGCACATTAAGAGAGACTGTGTAGTCTGGGGTGAAGGGGTATAGCTACCACCAAGAAAATGTCATTTCCACAATCAGAAAGCTGCACCAGCCTGAACCAGGCAACAGTCTGGGAAGGCACAACTGGTACAAAGGCCTTAATATTCCAGGAGCCTTTCTACTTGTTCAAGGAGTGACAGGGATGCCAGTGTGTGGCTGGAGCAGCATAACTAGGAGCAAAAACCAAAGATAAAATCAGGGCAGCAGAGCCTCAACTCACACGGGGCCCTACCTACTGGCCATTGTAAGAATCATGATTTTACTTGCAATGACATAAAATAGTACTGGGGATTTTTGAGCAGAGGAGGCCATGCTCTCATTTACATTTCAAAAAGTCTGCCTTGGCTGGAGTTGAGAATGGGTAGTAGAGAGAGGAGGGTAAGGCAGGGAGACCCTTTAGAACCTGTCCGGGCAGATGATGGCTGTAAATGTAAGTCTGGAGGAAGAGACTGATCACATTCTAGATATATCTGGACCTCTGATATACTAGATATATCTAGTAGATCAGTGTGAAATGTGAGAGAGGGGGTCTGATGACTGCAAAGTTTTGGGCTTGAGTCACAAGTCAGGATGCCAGGGAGCTGTGGAGTTCATATAGGTAGAGCAGGCAGATTGTGGAAGAACAGAAGCTCAGGTTTGGGCACAATAAATTTCAGGTGCCTATTTGACATTAGAGTGTAGCTATTAAAAAATAAAGGAGTCCTGGGTTCTGGGGTGAGGTCTGAGCTAGAGATAAAAACTAGGGGTTGTCCTTCTATAGATGGTATTTGAAACCATGGGAGGGGGTCTCAAAAGGAGTGAGCATAAAAAGGGAAAAGAAGTTCATGGACCAAGTCCTGAAGTACTCCAGCTCAGAAACCACGACACCAGGGAGAATAACACAGGATGCTGAGGTGTGGTCAGGACGGATGGGAGAAACCAGGAGAGAGGCATGGGGCCTTGGAAGCCAAGTGTTCAGAACTGCTGATTAGCCAAATAACACAAGAATGTAGAGTGAAATACCAGATCTACGGCATTTAAATTAAGAATTCAATATTGGGTTAGTTATTAGATTTAGTAATACTGAGGTCATCATTGATCTTAAAAAGAATAGCTTTGGTGGAGCAGTAGGGCAAAATTGGAGTTTCAGACAAAATGGGAAGGAAAGCACTGTATTCAGCAAGTTCACAGGACACTTGAGCAGGTTTCACTGTAGACAGCAGGAACATGGCATAGTAAGTAGTCAGAAGTCAGCTTATATAGGCCCCTGTTTTTCTTTCTTTTCTTTTTTTTTCTTTTTTCTTTTTTGTCTTTTTGAGATAGGGTCTCCCTGTAGCCCCAACTGTCCTGGAACTCACTATATAGACCAGGCTCGCCTTGAACTCACAGAGATCTGCCTGCCTCTGTCTCCCAAGTGCTGGGACTATAGGTATGCGCTCACAGACTGGTAGAACCTCAATAGGCAGTTCATCTCATCTTTGTTGAGTAGGTCTTTGTATCTTTGCTGTCTCCCCAAATTTCTAGGTTATAGCCCAGGTGAGTCGTTCTTGTTTACCCACAAGAACTTGATGGTAAGGCCCTTCTGCTTAAGACACTACATACATGAATTGTGGAACAACCAAGGAGAAATCAAGCTGGTACTGACTTCAGGGCTTCATCTCTACTCAGTAGCTTTCATAGTGCTGGAAGGTGTTATGTATGCTGCCTGAAGAGAAAAGAAATCATCAAACTTACCCAGCTGTGAATCCGATAAGCTACAACAACAGGCCAGGCAAGATACCCACTGGTGCAATAGTGACACTGTTATGGGAGTAACCAACTACTTTCTGATGCTTCATAAGATGAAGCCCATACCTGACACTATTATCAGGCCTGGGAACCTTTAGCTAGACAGGGCACAGGCCATAGAAGAGAGCCTACTTCTGTTACTCTGCTAAATAGACATAGTAATGAGCTGACTACTCATGACTTATTGTTTTACCCATAGAACTGCATCTCTCAGTTCTATCGGAGAAGCTTCTTCATGCAGCAGATGGTGATTAACCCAGAGACCCTCAACTGGCCAACATGTGGAAAATAAGAGACTCGAGTGCTTATCCCTGAATAGGACATCTATATCAAACATCTGCCACCCAAGGTTCAGGGAACATTGTGGGGCGAGGGGCACCAAGATTGTAAGAGCCAGAGGGGATAGATGACCACAATGAAGCAGTTTTCCATACATCTGGGTACTTGTTCATTTGAACCCGCACAATGGTGACAGCATACACAAGACCACACAAGCTTAAGCCAGAGAAAATCACAGCATGGAAGTGAGGAAGGAGGTAAGAAGCCCCAACCCAGCTGAGGAACTACTGGCAATGGATAGCTGCTGAGATAGGAGAGTCATATTTCTTTAAGGATGTGACGATGGATAGGTAAACAGGATCCAGTAGATGGACCCACACAAATTTCGGGGCTCAAATTAGACTTGAATCCCTGAATTAGGGCAGGGAGTATTTTGAGGTGCAGAGAGGTGAGGGCATCTAAATATGATCAAAATATATTGTACGAAATTACAAGAGGTGGTCATCTACAGGACAGAAGGGATAAGGGCACGAGATTCGGACTCTGGTAAATGAAGATATCTACACAACATGCTTGTCCAGTGACCAACTCAAGTTAGTGATGACTGATTACTTTCTCATTCAGTCACAGTGCATTGTCTGCAGCTGAATCAATGCCCACAGGCTGCGTATCATCACACTAAGATGTCTTTCAAAGAAGGAAGATAAAGTTTTATGTCTGAACCAAGTCTTAGTCTCATCAGTTCATTTATTTAGCCATGGAATAGTTCAATAATATTTACTAAGTATCTATTAGGTGAAATAAATACAATAAGTATTTAGGAACTGATACTAAAAATTTTAGTGTGCATTATAAAGGATCAAAGATTAATCCTAGTAAAACATTAAATTTATATTTCTTTAAGATTTAAAAAAATGATTACTGTTTTTTCTGAGATAGGGTCTTGCCCAGGCTAGTCTGGAACTTGTGATTCTCCTGTCTCGATCTGCTAAGTACTGAGATGATGGAAATTCATCAACCCTATCAGCTATAAATGGTCATTTAAAAAAAATTTTATTTTATATGTATGAATGTATTGTCTGCATGTGTATAAGTGCACCCATGTTGTGCAATACCTGCAGAAGTCAGAAGAGGACATCATATCTCCTGGAATTGGACTCACAGATGGCTGCTAGCCACCATGTGTGTGCTAGGAATCAAATGGTCCTCTGCAAGAGCAGCCGGTGCTTTCCACCACTGAGCAGTCTCTCCAGTCCTTGTAAATGATCATTTTTAAAAAATAAATGTGTTTGTGGTATAAATATATAAAATAAATCAATAGCCAAAATAATTATAGAATAACTAAATCTGTTTTATATGCGTATATATGATTTTTGTGAATTTCAGGTATAGAATAGGCCTAAATTAGAGACAGGTACCCTCTACCCCCCATAATTCACTGAAAATCAAATTCTTTCCAGTTTGAAACTAGGAACTCTGTAAAAAGTCCAGGAGTCAAGGTACGTTTTGATACTGGCTGGTTTCTGATTTTTGTCTCATTGGATTTGTCTTCAGTCTTAGAAAATACTATTACTCTTTTTCTGGTTTTCCTTGTCGTGCCATGTTTTGGTTCCTATGTGTCACGGACCCCTGCTTTGAAGGAACAGACGCTCTTCTTCCTCTGCCTTCTCATGTTATCTGAGGTCCCAGGAACCTGGCTTTCCTTGACCTCTTTCTCTGCATAGTATTCCTGGGTTCTCATATCTGTGCAGGTACAGCTTCAGTTATCACCTCTGTGTAGACAACTGACAGCTGCTCCTCCACTTCAGGAGTCTCTTGTGTTCTGGAGCTGGACGTTCCAACCAGCTCCTAGTATTTCTCTTGGGATGTCTCATAGGAACCTCCAATTCAATGTGGTGGCACATACCTATAATCCCAGCACACTTGTAATCCCAGCACTTGGGACATCAAGAGAGGAGTATCAGGGGTTCAAGATCATCCTCAGCTACATGTGAGTGTGAGGCCAGCCTATGCCACCCGAGACCATGTCTGAAAAAGAAGCCTGGCATGTTCACCTTGTATACAAAGGGATTATTACCCAGATTCTCGCCCTTTCTCTATGTTTTCAGAAATCTGTTTGATCAGGCCTTTTCAGGGTCATCAGACTTGCCATTTCCTTAGTTCTGCAGTTACAATTTTTGGGGACATGTTTGTTTTTGAGGCAGGGTCTCCCTGTAGCCCCACCTGGCCTGGAATTTGCTGTGTAGACCACACCTGGCCTCCATCTCACAGAGATCCAACTGCCTTTGCCTCCTAAGTGCTGGGATTAAATCTGTGTGCCAACATACTCAGCTGAAATTCTAATTTTAAAGATTTTTAAAATTACATTTATTTTTGTGTATGTGTGTGTGTCTGTGTGTCTTTGTGTGTGTGTGTGTGTGTGTGTGTGTGTACATACCCAGAACTAGTGTGGAGTTCAGAGGGCAATTTGCAGGAATCATTTCTCTGCTTCCTTCATATGGGTCCTAGGGATAAAAGTGTTGTCAGGCTTGGCTGACGAAGTGCCTTTTCCCTCCTAAGCCATCTTGCCTTCCAGCAACTATAATTTTTATCTCAATTATTGTTAATAGTCTTCTCCTTGAATTTCAAATTCTTTTTTTTCTTATGGGATATCTTTTTAGATTACATTACTTCTTAAAATTCAGCAGCTGGGCTGGAGCAATGGCTTGGTGGTAAAGAGCCTGTCACACAAGCATGAGGACCTGAAATTGGATCCTCAGCAGCCACATGAAAAGGTGGACGTGGCACTGTGAATCTGTATCCCCAGTGCTGGAATGATCAGGTGGCAGAGACAAGCAGATTCCTGGTGCCTGTTGGCCAGCCAGCCTAGCCGAATCTTTAGCACCAGGTTCAGTGAGGTGTCTCAAAAAGGAGAGAAAGTCAAGAAAGATCCAGAATGATACTGACTTGACATCTGGTCTCTACATGCTCACACACACACACACACACACACACACACACACATATGCATGTGCATGCACACACATAAACACATACATATACAGATGAGAAAGTTCAGCTATTGTGTCTTTCCTCTTGATACACAATAATATTTAATAGAAGTAAGACTGTATACACAAAGATATTATGGAACTGACAGACATTTTCACTAATAAGAGATGACTGTATTCACAGTAATGAATCCATTTAATGCAATATTCTGTAGCCTAATAAATATTTTTCAGGAAATTAGAACCAACTGATTCCAAGGGATGCATCTTGGTGCTAGCACAGTTATGTTCTAATTTTTCTATAACCTACAGAGACTTTCTCAGACTTAATTACTCCAAGAAAATGATAGCGTGCTATGGAGGTCACATAACAAGAGACTTCAGAAGCTCTGCAAACTCCATCTCAGTAGCTGTATGTAGGCTCATAAAGGTCACTGCCAACCCTTTTCTGCCTGTTCTTCTTCATCTTTGCTGATTTCTGTCTCCTGAAGTGATGGTTCAAACTCCGTCTCCAACTCTGTTCTCATGGATTTTGCAGGGGTAGGTCAAGCCAGGCTCTTCCTGACCCTCTTCAGAGCTCATGTTCCTGCTCAGGCTTTGTACACACCTTTGATTTGGGTCTTCCCTGCTCCTACATCTTCAAATGAAGGTTTCCATCCTCCTGCCCCCAGCCCTGTTGTACTGTGCAGTAGTATGTGTGCAGGATTTATGCCTGAGATTCTGACTTCACAGGCTTCTGGCATGCATTCCCAGGAGTGGAGGAGAAACAGTCACTGTGCTGTTTGTGCAGAAGGGGATGCTGCAAAATCACATGAGGACAGCATCACAGATGGAATAGCAAGGGTTACACAAGGCATGACAAGAGTCTGTGGAAGTATTTACCCAACTGTGAACAAAGGCAACCCCCCCACCGACCAGGCATCTCCCTGAGGGTGATCTGAGAAGGTTGGGGCAAAGAGAGAGGAAGGAGTGCTTTTAAGAAACACTCAGGTTCCTAAATAGACAAACCACAGTTTGCAGGGAGCTTGCAGTTACGATTCTCTATGGGGGATGAGTGTCAGTAGGAGGCTCACATTCCTAGTGAGAGGGAGCCCCTTTCCCTGGGATGCGTAGGATTCTGGAATGGAAATTAGAATAGAGTTGGCAGTTCTATGTTCTGGGAGGTGATATTAAATACTGATAAAAAAATAAATGTTTATCTCTGGTAAAGTAAAGAAAGAAGATGAAACCTAGATTCCAATATTTAGCTTGTTGATTTGATGTCTGGAAGGAAACTTCTCACTCTTATGGGATGAAGAGGAAAGACTTCATTTTCTTATGGTTGTAAATATTACATTAGTTATTTTTCTCATCAGTGACAGAATATCTGTCAGGAGCACCTTAAGAGATTTTTTTTTTTGTGGCTCACAGTTATTGTTCATCATGGTGGGGAAACCACGGAGGAGTTCATGAAGGCAAGCATCAAGAAGCAGCAGCTCCTCACATCTTGATGAATCAGGAAGCAGAGCCCAAGTCAGAAGGGGGTCTTGGCTATAGTCCTTGGAGGCTTGCCCACAGTGATCCACCTCCAAAAATCATGCCTCCAACCCCAAAAGTTCCACAAAAGTCCTAAACAGCTCTACCAGGTGAGGGACCAAGTGTTCAAACATGAACCTTAGGGCTGCCATGTAGCTCAGTTGGTAGAGTCCTTGTCTAGTGTGCACAAAGCCCTGGGCTTGAGCCTCAGTACTGCGTAAGCCTGGCATGGTGGCACACACCTGTAATTCTTGCACTTGGGAGGCAGAGGCAAGCGTACCCAAAGTTTGAGACCATCCTTGGCTGTGTAGTGAGTTCAAGACCATCCTCGGCTACATGAGAACTTGTGTCAGAAATAAAGAAAAAGAGAGAGCGAGAGCGAGGGAGGGAGGGAGGGAAAGAGAAAAGTAAAAAGATATCAAATACAAACATCAATAGCATAGCAAAGGTCTAGTCTATTCCTTAGTGTATCCCAGAGTCTAGCGTAGCTTTAGGGATACAAGTGTTTAATATGTATTTGTTGAATGGACAAAATCATGACTATTTCTTTGCCTCATAGCCCATGTCATATTCTTTTTTGTGTTTGTTGCTATTATTGAAACAGGGTCTTCCTGAGCTCCAGCTGGTCTGAAATTTTCAATGAAGACCAGGCTGACCTCCATCTCACAGAGATCCGCCTGCCTCTGCCTCCCAAATTCTGGGATTAAGGTGTGCACCACCTCACCTAGCTCCAGCTGTGACCTATTCTTGTAGTGCTGTTTTGTGTGTCACTGTATCTACCTCAGCACAAAGACAGATGTATTCTTCCCTTAGTAGAGCAGTTCCCAGGCAGGGTAGCGCGGTGCTGCGATCTGATTCTCCACGTGTCCAGAGCATCATCTTCTCTCTGCTGTCATCAGGGTTGCCCTCATACATCTCAGGGCCACAGCACACCATTATATGAGACCTCCTAGGCACACATTACCCCAATCTTCCTTCTTGAAATTCTCCCATGCTTTGACAATATCTGTGAATTTAATTTTCAAGATATATATCCGTAGTCTAGACCTCCCTTAGACTGAGTCCCATATATCAAATTGTCTAAGAAGCACTTCAGGTTCAGTGTGTCCAAGAGTGAGCTTCTACCCTACCCCCACATGGCCGCGGTGCGCTTCTTGTCATCCTGGTTAATTAGCTGGATTAATCAAGTTGTCTTTGTTCTTTCCTTCCATTGATTTTAAAGTTCTATGACCTATTTCAAGTTTTCCACTGGCTTACTTAATTTAAATGAACATTTTGGACCCATTTTTATCTTTTAGCACCATTAAGAATTAAAAAGTAAGGCTGGGCATGGTGGCACATGCCTTTAATCCCAGAACTCTGGAGGCAGAGGCAGGTGGATCTTTGTGAGGTCAAGGGCAGCCTGGTCTACACAGTGAGTTCTAGGAGAGCTGGGGCTACAGGGAAACCCTGTCTCAAAAAGATAAAAAATTAAAAAAAAATAAAAAGAATTAAAAAGTAATTATGTTTCTGCCCTCTTGATGACATAATAACAGATATGATAGTGATGCTCTATCCTGTTTGTTAAGCACTTACTGTATACTAAAAACTCTCTTCTAAACCCTCTACATGTCCTGATTTATTTGTTCTTCAAAACAACTTTATGAAGCTGATGCTCTTATTACTGTCATTACACTGAGGCGGAAACCAAGGCACAAAGGTGAAATAATTTGCTCCTCCTCATAATAGCTAGGAAATAATAAAAGTGGCTCTTCAACTCACTCTTATGCTGCTTCATTTTTTTTTCTATTTTAAGAATTCTTTCTTAGCAATTCCCACATAGTCCTGGACCATATTAACAAGTAATATTTAAACTGAATTCCCCTGGTACCATTGATTACCACTGTTTTTTGTATATTAAATTTTTGCTATTTTGAGATCTTTATGCTAATGCAATTTTCATTTTACTGGACTACTTCAGTGAATTTCTGTTTACATTTCAGAAAGGAAATATGGGTGTGATACTTCTTGAGTCTTTGCATATCTGAAACTATGAATCTATTGATGTCATGAATGGATATGGGAATGTGGAGTTACTATTTATTTTCCTTTTAAAATCCACTAATACCACCACATGGGAACTGTGTTTCCAGTATGGTAAATGAAGACATTGATGCCAATTTGTTCTTCATTTAGGTAAAGTGGAAGCATTCGGATTCATCTTTTATTTCCAAATGTCACCAGGATATGTCTGTGCATACATATTTTCTCAGTAATCTTACCTAATATTTGTTTTTCAGTTCAGAGAAATTTTCTTCCAGTTGAGTCTTACTGCCGTTTCCTCTCCATCAGCTCTTTGTTTTATTTGCTCCATGTCTCCCCCTTGAAGAGCTAGATTTCCCACCCTTCCCAACCCCCACCACAGGTAATCCTGACATCTTATAGATGTAGAAAAATAGCAGTTTCTCCCCTCCCCTCAAAAGAGATCATAGATGGGCTGGGGAAGAGCTCATTTGGTTGAGCTCTTGCCTAGGATGCACAAGGCCCTGGGTTCAGTCAGGCATACCACATAAAGTCAGGCATGGAGATAAACTCCTGTAGTCCTAGCACTTGGGAGGTAGAGACAAGAAGATCAGAAATTCAAGGTTATCTTTGACTGCATAGCAAGTTTAAGGTCAGCCTGGGCTACATGAGGCCCTCTCTCAAAAATCAAAGCTCACTGGGCAGACCCTCCCACTCAAGACATTTAACTAAATAGATCTTCACACGAGGTAGGTTTCTTCTAAGATATAAACTACAAGCCTCTCTCTCCCCAGATGATAGAATTGGCTATGGAGTCAAATTCAGTGGAGACGTTGATCTCTTGCAAAGGCTATAAAGTGGGAGGACCAGAAATGAAAGTTGGCCCTTTACATAGGCAAGCAGCTATATATGGGGGAGATTTGACTCCAAGCTTCCTCTAGTTCTGGGAGCACAGAGTATCTACAGGCCGGTTGCAAAGACCTGATTAAAAAGGGAAGAGAGCTGCCACCTGGCCTGCTTCTACCACATTCAGCACTTAATTCCAGACAGGGAGCATGTGGCTTTCCCTTGGTCCCTCCCTCCACTAATGTCTGCATGTACTAAAGTTGCAGGCATTTCGGTTCAGTCTCTGTTTTCCTTCTGTCTTTATCAGACTGTCTCAGTAGTGAACAACTCAAGTTTCTGTCTGCTCAGAACGATAAATATTTTTATACTTGACATTTCCTAACTTCACATTCGAGGCAATGCATTTTGAAGTGCATTACTTTATCTCAAGAACTCTCCGTGGTCTCACTTCTTCTCCCCTCTCCCATCTCATGGGCCACAGAAAGGCTCATGTGAGTTTTACAACTGGCCCTCATCCCTAGAGTTCCTTTCCTTATACTGTACAGCCACAAGAGAAGTACTATGAAAAAAAAACAAAAAACAAAAAAAACCTCACTTCTGAAAAACAGTTGCTATATGTGAAAAAGGATGTTCAAAATAGATGAGTAGGAAAAAGCCATGGTGGTCCAGGAAACTTGGTAGATTCTGGAACATTCTTAAATTTGTGAAATGTCTGATATGTCTTCAAGAGAAGCAGCTCAGAGAGTTGGTCAGCAGCCAGATCATGAGGTGTTTTAATGCCATGACACAGACTTTGAACATTATCCAGAAGGCAATCGGGATTTGAAGGCTTTTAAGGAAGGAGCAGTAAGATTTAGACGTGTGTTTTCAACGAATCACTGGCAGCAGTGTGGGAATGAGCCTGGGGAAGGGAGAAGAGAGTGAAGAAACCCATTAGGAAGCTATTAGAAAAATCTGGGTGAGAATTTATGAGACACCACTAGAATCCGTAGCAAAGTGGAGAAGAGTGAAGAGACTTGAAAGCTTTTTAGCAAATAGAATAAATAAACTTGCAGTTTGGTTCCAGGATGTGGTGGAGCCAGAGAACAGAATGACTTAGTGATGCGTGAACCTGGTGAGGCTTTAACCTGAGGCCAGGAGTATAGGACAATCAGATTAAGAATAAAAGAGTCTGCCTTGTCTAAGACATCTTAGTGAATGTATATCCAATGTGTAGCCCACACTTCACATATACAGAGCAAGTTTCTAGTAAGAACATACTGAGACTGATCAATGAATATGGACATCAGCAGCATACAGCATATAGAACCAAATACACTTCAGGGTTCTTTTTTAAAAAAAATATTTATTTTTCTTTTATGTGTATGCATGTATTGCCTGCTTGTAGGTAAGTATACTCATGTCCTTCAATGCCCATGGAGACAGAAGAGGCTGTCGGATTCCCTGGAACTGGAGTTACAGACAGTTGTTAGCTGCCATGCGGGTGCTGGGATCCCAACCCGGGTCTTCTGCAAGAACAGCCAGTGTTCTTAACCACTGAGAGATCTCTCCAGCCCCAGTTTAGGGTTCTTAATACTGTACTGATGTGTTAGAGACACACAGAAGTGTACACTGTCAGGCCCATTTTGACAATAAGGAAGTCACTGAAGTTTTAATTAAAGAGAAGGGTAGCCACAGGATGTGGAACAGTTCTAATCTTTTTCCTTAGAATTGCATTTGACTTTGGTTAGTTATACTTTGAACAGGTTTTAGAGGAAGTGCCTGCCCAGGGTTAGAAGGAATCTCTGAGAAGAAAAGTCATGATTGGTCATTGCTGGAAATGAATAGAGTCAAATTTCTAGAGATGTGGGGAAAAAGTGAACAAATCCTGTCCTCACAGAGTGGCTGGAGGCAAGGAAGGAAGACCCCTCCGTGCTGCAGGGAGCCCACCCTTTGTAGGAGAACAGATGGGAAACCTGGCACGGTTTCACACCCATGTCCTCCTGGCACATGGGAGGTGGAGGCAGCAAGATCAGGAGTGAAAGGTCAGCCTCACTTACATAGTAAGTTTGAGGATAGCTTGAGCCACATGAGACCCTATCTTTAAAAAAAAAAAAAAACAACCAGATGGGCAAGCCTAAGGCAACTGATCAGGCTTGAACAGGGTGACTCCAGGAGATGAAAATAATGCAGGATGCTGGGTTCCATCATCTAGACCCTCCTTGTAGGCGTGAGGTCCTCATTTCTCTCGCTCAGGAGGGCTAAATGCAGATTGTTTGTGGTTGAGTCCCTGCCCAGGAACATGTGTGTGAGAAGTTCTGTTTCCTCCCATAGGCAGCCTGTGGCCAGTTGCTAGTCAGTAAGTCAGTACAGAACATCGGGGCCAGCCTCTTCTTAGCTAAGAACATATTCTAAGAGCCATCCCAACATCTGGGCTCCCATGAGGCAGGCTGAAACCTTAGTGCAAGTACCCCTTCCATCGAACCTCCCTTTGGCAGATCCTGGTTTCCTTATGCTTCTTAGGTCTCATTCTCAAGAAGGATCAAGAGTTCAAGGCCAGAGTCAGACAGCATTTAATAAACCTGCATCAAATTCAATCTGAATATATAGGGTTTCATTTTATACTTGATCTTCACCAAATGACCAAGGAATGATATTAGTATCATTGTTATATCACCTGGATTTGGGTCTAACTACAAATATGTTTTGGTGTCATCATTTTAGAACTGGTCAAAAGACTCCAAAATAAGTTAATTTGACGGCAGTAGTTTTCAACTAGAAGGAGTTAAACAAAAGGAAAGTGTGTATCATGCCTGTGCCTAACAGTGCCCACCACTGACACCTTTCTTCCCCAGATCCCACCATCTCCCTCTCACCTACCTCCTTGAGAAACACTACTTTAATAGTGTCTAGTGAACTTTCTTCATATTGCTGTGGAGCTGTCTCAGATCACTGTAGGAGGAACGGCCAGAGATGACTCCAAGGTAGTTGCTGGAGGAGAGGAGAAGGGCAGAGGAAAGGTGAATTTTTCATGTTTCTTTTTTTAAATTTTCTTATTTTTATTTGATGTGTATGTGTGTATTGCCTGCATGTAGGTAAGTGCACCCATGTCGTGCATTGCCTGCAGAGGTCAGAAGAGGCCGTCGGATCCCCCTGGGACTGGAGTTACGGACAGTTGTTAGCGCATTGCCTACAGAGGTCAGAAGAGGCCGTCGGATCCCCCTGGACTGGAGTTACGGACAGTTGTTAGCTGCCATGTGGGTGCTGGGATTTGAACTCAGGTCTTCTGCAAGAACAGCCAGTGTTCTTAACCACTGAGCCATCTCTCCAGCCCCATATTTCTTTTTTTATAGGAGGGGAGGAGTTCAGGACTTTCTTCCTTTTTTTGAGGCACAGAGGTCAGAAGAGGCCGTCGGATCCCCCTGGACTGGAGTTACGGACAGTTGTTAGCTGCCATGTGGGTGCTGGGATTTGAACTCAGGTCTTCTGCAAGAACAGCCAGTGTTCTTAACCACTGAGCCATCTCTCCAGCCCCATATTTCTTTTTTTATAGGAGGGGAGGAGTTCAGGACTTTCTTCCTTTTTTTGAGGCAGCATATCACTTAACTCAGGATGGTCTCAAACTTGCTATGTATCCCAGAATGACCTTGAGTTTCTCCTGCCTCCACCCCCCAAGAGTTGGGGTGTAGACATGCACCACTAGACCTGGCCCTGCTCCTTTTGTAAAGGAGACATTTATATTCTGTGTGGGAAAAAAACCCACTGTCAGGGGGCAGGGAGGGGGAAGGAGAGAGACAGAGACAGACAGAGAGACAGAGAGAGATTGATTCAAAAAGATAAGACAATTTGCCTTAAAAGGCCCAGTATCAACCAGTCCTTGAAAATTAATCGCCCAAATCTCATTCTTACATTCTCAGAGCTGGATTCCCACTCAGCAGTTAGAAGTACTCTCTCCATACCCAAATGTTAGTGAGACTGACAGAGACTCCCAGTACTCAGACTCCTTTCCAGCTGGTCCTGGATCCTAACCCTTGAAGATCAGAAGAGCAAACTTCAGCCTATTTGGAGTTCTGTTGATGACGCTTTATGCTTCTCACCTGTGGCTATTTGGATGGTCTGGGTTAGTTCTGTAGTGGCCACCCTTCTCTGAATCAAAATCCAAAAGTTAGTAAATGCCTTCATATCTAACAGCTAAGATAAGGCTTCACTGAAATTAGAAATCTCGCCTAGATACTGACACCTCCATCTGAGTTTCAATTGGAGAATAAATTAGATAAGAAGAAAGCTCACGACTGTCAGGGAAGAAGATAAAAAGAACAGAGGTTTTTGACGACCTATAGTTTGAATGCCAAACAAAAGCAAATTGCTTGGGAGCTATTAAGACACAACCTGAGATGCAGAACTTCCCATGGGTCATCAAGATGATGCTATGTAGGAGCCGATCATTAGAAAAACGATTAAGGCTATTATTAACGCATTACTCAATTACTTATTAATTACTTTAAAATGTGGCTAGAAGTAAGGCAATTAGGAGTTCACAGTCGTAATTGGTATTTGAAATCACGGAGGGTGAACTGATGAGCACCAGCTGCTCTGACATTTTGCCTGGTGATCAGCTTCTAAGGAAGCAGACTGCAGAGCTGCAGTCTATCATCTCCCTCTTCACAGCAGGGCCACACTCCTTGAGGGCAGATGCTTCCCCAGAGAAAATAAAAGAGCACACACTGGGCTTCCATGTGACGGAGAGCTGTTAAGTTGGTAGGAAGCAGGAAGAAGTTGTGCCTCAGATATACCCATAGTGGACACTGAGTCCAAGGCTACACTTGGGAAATGTATTACAACAACTCTGGGTACAGCTTAGACAAGAGGGTTGTTAGCCACATGGATATAGCCAGTGTAAATACCAGTCCTGCAGCCTCAGAGCCCCTTGCTGGTTGAGACTGTTGAGCTAACCACTGACGTCACCTGCATTCAGGTCTTCAGAAAGCATTTCACTGTCTTGGGGTCAGGTGCCGTCAACTCTGGTAAAAAGTCAAGGTGCCTTAGGAATGGTCCCTCCTCCATACGTCAGAGGGTTGCTTTTCATTCTCCAAGTAGATATCTTCATGTTATAGTTTATATATGAAACTTTCTCTAAAGACTCACATGTAAACATCCTCTGCTGGTAGCACAATGATGGCATTCTTTCCCCTCAATATAGAATTAGTTGGTTTAGCAGACATGACTTGGTACTTGTAGAAAAGTGGGGATGATGAAAGAGGCGTGTCTAAAGGAGGGAAGAAGCCTGGGAGGTAGAGGAGAATGAAACAATAGATGCTGGGTATGGAAGCACACGACTGTCATCCCAGCACTTGGGAAGCAGAGGCAGGAGGATGCCAGGAGTTCAAGGCTAGCCTAGGCTACCTAGTGAGTGCCAGGCAAGCCACGGCTACACAGCAAGACTCTGTCCCAGAAGACAAAACAACCAAATGAGAGGGGAGTGGGCCAGTAGAAGACTTCGAGCTATGCTGCTGAAAAATCTCAAACATGTAAAACCAGGAGCACTTTGCTGACCCCATCTGAAAACTTCCTTCTCTGTATTTTGGGAAAGGAATAGCTTGTATCACATCCATTTCTGAACTAGTTCACACTGAAGACGTCTCTGTCATTATGTAGTCCCCACATCTACTATAAAATGTGCCTTAAGGTGTCTTTGCTCCATCATTTGGAGCTTTGGAACAGCTGTCCACTCTGATCCTGCTACTGCCATGATGGAAGATTCAGAGACTGTTCTGTTCTTTCAGAGATCCGTGGATGAGAGGAAATTGTATGTAACTAAAGTTTAGGGATAACTGGAAAAATATTTATTTCTAGTATTTCCTCCCCATTACCTGGTAATAGCACCCCTCTTCCATTTAGGTAACCATCCTGTTCCCAGCCCATCTGACTTGTATGCTGTCATCACAGTACCCATTCCTCCTGGCAGCTGTCATTCTTCCGAGGGCTGGACAGAGGACTCAGACAAGGAAATCAGAATACTTCCTTGGGGCTAACATAGATACTGAGAAAAAAAATGGCTGTCCTCTCACTGGAGTCATGAGCCTGGATTGTTGAACCTAAAGCTGCTGGCAACCATGTTCTGTAACTGTAGAGCACAGGTGCCTCAGGACCAGGAGAGAATGAGGCCAACACAGTTCTAAAATGAAAACACTGGGATTCCAGCTGCTGTAAAGCTGGGAATTCAGAGCACTTGGTACAAAAATGTCAGCACAGGGAAGCATTTCTGCAGTTTCTGGTGTTCCTCGTAGACATCTTCACAGACAGAAATAAGCTTAGATTCCAGATAACTGGTCTCAAATAGTAAAATAGCACAAGTAAGATAGCATCTGAAGCTGGGCATGGTGGCGCATGCCTTTGAGCCCAGCACTTCAGAGGTCGAGGCTATAAGTTCAAGGCCAGCCTGGTCTACATAGTATAGCTGGGGCTACAGGGAGACCGTGTCTCAAAAAGATTTTTAAAAAATTAAATAGGTATAAAAGCATCTAGTTCTGGAAAGAGACAGTCCACAACCAGGAAGGGGAGGAGGGTGTCAAATAATCATAAGGTTTTTGAAAATGGACAAGTTTAATTGTCTGCTTCTGCAAAGACAGAAATGGCAAAAAGCGGGAAATGTAATTAGGATCTGAAACATTTAGAAATTCTTAAGGCATCTGTGCTTCCTTCCTTGAGGTAGGATGAGAATGCCCTCTAAGCATTTTTAAAGATATGTACAAATAAAGAATAACATGACAAATATCTCATCACCTGCAGCTCAGACTTTACTGTGGTTTGTTCTCACTCATAGACATATGAATATGGTTCAAAAATGTATTCGGTGTCCAGTATTTCATTGCAAAACTATCCTGATGACAAGCATCATTTGCCAGTTCGCATTGTCATACATCTTTGCTACTGTCCCCTGTGTCATATCCCTTTGTCATGTTTTGCTGTGCACGCATGTGAGAAGCTCTTCTAGTTTGTACATCCAGAAACAGACTGCTACATTATATAGTTTGCGTAGTTGTAATTTTGCTAGCTGTTAACCAATTTCTTTCTGACACTGGTATGCAAACAGCTGATATTGTCGGACTCTTTATTTGCCTAGTGATGGGAGACATGGTGCTGTGCTGTTGCTTTAATTTTCACATCCTAGGATCCCAATGAAGTTGAACAGTGTCTTGCAGTTCACTGCTCTGTGAACTTTGTCACCGGTGATTCTTTTCCTTGGTTTGTTCTGTTTCTCAGTGGGAGTTCTTTGTATGTCCTACATGTGACTCCTTTGTTTAGGCAATCGTGGTAACATCTGAACTTTGACTAAATCTTTCTATGTTTGAGTTCTGGTTTGTTAGTAATCAGCAAGTTATCTTCTCTGTGTTTCATTTTTCTTATCTGTAAACTAGAGATGATAATAGTTCATTCCTTATAGGGTTATCATGAAGATTTACTGAGTTAAGAGTTTAAAAAGAGGTTTAGCATGGTTCTTAATAATTTGGTAAAATATAGTGGAAGGGAAATACAATGAGAGAGAAAAGGTCTCTCGTCCCTTCTTCCCCCCCCCCTTTTTTCAGTAGCAGAAACAAGAAAATCACTGTGGGTCAATATACTGTCCTGATCCATTTTTTACTATTCTTTCAGAGTTCCTTAACTTTCCTCACACAACCTTCCTTGCCCATCCTTATTTTGTATGGCACTCAAGCTTCTGCTCATCTTTGAAAAGTTAGCACAAACAACATATCTTAAAAGAACACATCAAATAGTATTTGGCTTCCCCAAATCCCTTGTACATAGCTCTTAGCTCACAGCCTTATGACAGTCCCTGCATAGCCCTGGAGAATCTGCGCCTCATTCATCCCAGTATCCCCAGCGGCTGAGGTCATCACTGTCACTTAGGAGGGATTCACTGAATGTTGAAGGACTGGCTGACAAAATCTATTTAACTACAGGCAAAAATAATACCTTAAAGTTCTTGCTCATCAAATCAGTAATGGAAAGAGCAGCAGAAATGTGGAAGGCTAATTTGGGGGTCACACGTTAAATATGTTTTTCATGAATTGTAAAGTTTTATTTGGGAAATCTAGTGTACGTGTTTAATATCTATATACCATGTACTAATACATCCCAATACATCATGTGCAGACACATACAAACATTACATTATAAAATAACAGCAGAGCCCATGTTGGAGCATATTTAAAAGAAATAACTCATGTTTTTCTGGGCCTCCACACAGATTTCTGCTAAAGTAATCTCCTGGGATGGTAACACATCAGAGAGAAAAGAAGGTGTCATTTGGAAATTTGGCCAGTGCTGATGACACAGACATTTCTCATGAAAAAAGTTAGCTCCAGGGAAGGCTGCCTATGAGACTAGGAATGGGGTATGAAGTTGCCAGAATTGGTTGCTAGGTTTTCTTGGTGGGAAAGCGAGCTTTTTTTTTTTTTTTTTTTTTTTTTTTTCTGAGCATGAGAACCTGTTTATTCTGACTATGATAATATTAGAAAAGGAGCAGTTAAAAACCGGAAATACAAATCTTGAGAGGCAAAAGGATTGTAAAGTAAGTCATTGGGAGAACTCCCACGTGTCTTGTTCACTGTTTGTCTCCTGAGGAATTGCCACTGCCTAACATTAGTTGATGTTAGGTAAACTTTTCCCAAATGAGTATATAAATGAATATTTCCTAGATTCTAGGAGCCCCTTATCATTCCTTAACAATTCTGTAAGCACAATAAAAATGTAAGCTTCAGTATTTTTCAAATTACAAAAAGGAGGGCTGGAGAGATGGCTCAGCAGTTAAGAGCACTGGCTGCTCTTACAGAGGACACAGGTTCCATTCCCAGCACCCATATGGTGGCTAACAACTATTCATAACTCCAGTTCTAGAGGACTTGATGTCCTCTTCTGGCCTCTTTGGGCCTTGTATGACACAAGTGCACTGACATACGTGTAAGCAATACACTCATAAACATTAAAATAAAAATAAATTAAAAAATAAAATTACAAAAAAGAACTAAGGCAAAAGTTGTCCATAATCCATTCTCAAAGATAAAATTAGATTCTAAGTAGTTTCCTGTAGTCATTTTTAGATGTACATATGTGCTAATATTTGTGTTGTGTATGCATAAATATGCAAAAATTTGTGATCGTGGTATGTAAACAACCTTTCATTTTAATTTTTCACTTTTATTATGAATATGCTTATATTGCTATTAAATAATTTCTTGGGGAATATGATTTATGATATCATAAAACTGTATTATTTATCTACTGGTCCTATTGTTAAGTAATTAAACAAAGCATCCATTACCTTTAAAGCATAAAATATATGTTTAGCTCAAAGGATATATTTAGCTAATTCAGTATACTTTTTCAAAATTTTTATGTGTATGAGTGTTTTCCTTGCATGTGTGTAAGTGTACCTGTGTCATGCAATGCCTGTGGAGGCCAGAAGAGGATGACAAATCCCCTGAAACTGGAATTACAGGGAGTTTTAGCTGCCATATGGTGCTGGGAACTAAACTAAGGTCTTCTGTAAGCGCACTCAGTACTGTTCACTGGTGAAACATCTCTCCAACCCCTCAAAATTACTTTTTTAAAAAATATTTATTTTTATTGTATGTATATGAATGTTTTGCCTGCATGTATGTATATGCATAAGGTGAATGCCTAGTGTGCTCAGAGGTCAGAGAGGGCCTCGGATTCCTTGGAACTGAAGTTACAGTTATGAACTAGTATAGTAGTTATGACCTACCATATGGGTGCTGGTAGTCAAACTCTGCAAGAACAGTCAGTGTTCTTAACCGGTGAGCCACCTCTCCAGCCTCTCAAAATTACTTCTCAGACAGATTTGTACTTAGTGGCAGTATAGCCTTCTCTAAAAGTAAATGTAATAGTTTTTTTTCTTTACATTTAGATGTAGGGGAACATTATTTTGATGTTATTTGATCTCACATTTTTTCATGTCTAAAAGATCAAAAAAATTTTTTTCATATTCTTTTGGTTTCCTAGGTTTCATCTTTGGTAAAATATCCATGCCCTATAAAATGATTTTTGTTTTTGAGATACAGTCTTATTAGCCCAGGCTGGCTGATATACCCAAGGATGACCTTGAACTCCTGATTCTCTTGCCTCTACCTCATGACTGCTAGCGTCATAGGCTTGCAGCACCACTCTTGGCTCCCTTTAATATGGTTTCAAGAAGCATTTTCTCAAAGACTTCTTTGAATTTTTACTTGACAAAGTGACAATGCAGCACATTTAAATTGAAAAATATGGTTTTGAATAATGAAAAGCTCCAAAAAGATCATGTAACAGAAGATGGAAAGAATGATAAAAAAAAAAAGGTTTTGCCTTGTAAGGTAATAAAATTAAGTAATCAAGATACTAGGTATTGGCCCGGCAAGATGATTAATCAGTTGAAAACACTTGATACAAAGCTTGAGGAACTCAGCTCAGTTCATGAGACCCACACAGTGGAGGAAGACAACTGACTCCCTAAAATTGTCCTCTGACTTCCACATGATGCTGTATATGTGTGCCCTCAAACATACATACACATGCACACACTTTGAAAAATGATAGTAGGTATCAAATCTAGGTGTTATGGTTTATGTCTGTAATCACAACACTTGGGAAGGAGAGGCAAGAGGATCAGGAGTTCAAGACCAGTCTAGGCTACATGAAAGATTGTGTCAGTAAAAAAACAAGCAAACAAAAGATACCAGGGCAAAAAAAAATGTAATTTGAGCACTGAAGATATATAAACATTTTAGAAACTGGCCACTTAGGTATAGGAATTTCAGGTACAATTAAATTTGCATGATAAATCAATTGGTAAAGGGAAGGTCATTCAATAAATGATGCTGGAACAATTAGGTACTTGGAAGAAAACAAACTCAAAATTATTTAGTGGTGTCCTCAAAATTAACCAAAGTAAACTGCTTTAATGACTAAATGAGAGTAAACTACAAATGAGCAATTTGTGGACTCCAGGAAGGGGAGTTTTTTCTAAGAATGAAGGATTCAGGAATTGGGGTATATATAGCTCAGTGGCAGAACATGTGCTTAACTAATATCCCCAGCCACCCATCTGAATAAATAAATGAATCTAAAATCTGTTCTCATGAGCTTCAGAAAGTAAAATTAAGAGAAAATTGAGAAATTACTTGTAGACAAAGGATAGTCCTAAAATAATTTCCAAATTGCTATCAAAGAAACCTCTCATCATCTCAGTAGAAGATTATGAATAAAGGATAATTCTAGGATCAGATTGTAAATGGACCTTGAATTCTATCTCTTCGTGTCTTTGACTTTCTCTCCGACTTGCTTATCTGGGGAAAGCCAGCTGTCCTGTTTCAAACTGCTCAATTACAAGGAGTTGAGGTGGCGTTTAAGCAGGAAACGTAGGCCCCCATTTCAACAGCCCATAAGGAATGGGAGCACACGATCCATCACGTGGGGACTTGGAAATGAGACTTCCGTTGTGATCTGGGACTCATACACATTATAATAAACATTTATTTTAATTTGTTAGTTTGGGCATAGTTATGCAACAATAGAGAATCATTTCAGTGGAAAAAGTAATTAAGTTAACTTTGGGTGAGGACACTGGTTTGGGATTCCCAATGGAGTAAATGCTTAACATAATTTATATAGTAATATGTTTAAGACTGCATCATGGTAAAAATCAGCCTGCCACAGGATACTGCAGCAGCCCATCCATTTTCATGATTCTGTAAGGGAATAAATCCCTAATAACCAAAGAGGATCACTGAGGAGTAAAACAGATGATACACTTGTTGCTTTTCCTTGGTCTGAGAGGAAGGCCTGGGGGCTCCCTTTCCCACCAGTGCAGACAAGATTGAGGTGGAACTTGGACACCTCATCTGAAACCATAAACTTATCTACCTTCTCTTCTTTAAGTTGACCAATCAAAAATTGGAAGAGAGAAAACCACTAAACAAAAACAAACAAACAAAAAAAACACCTTAAAATGCAAGGCTTCCCTGGTATATATATAGGTATGGGGGGGGCTTTGAATTTTCAGTTTCTGGGCTCCCTCTCTAGTTGTAGATAGCTTTATTTCACTTCCCAATGACTGGTAACATGAAAACACAGTTACACAGTAATGTTGGCAAAAAAAACAAACAAACACAAAAAAAAAAACCTAACAGATCCTAAGCAAAGCACTGTTGTAAATGGGTCTGAGGGAGGAAGGTGTCTTCTATCAAACCTGCAGAGAAGCCTTTTCTGTGGACCCTCCTGCACCAACCACACTTATGTGTCTTTCTATGTGCTTTTAAGGAATTTGGGTCTCAGGATTCAACATGCCAAAGATATAGATGGTAGTCTGGTATCCAGATATATCAAGTAGGTAGTTGAAAAGAACAGAAACAGAGAAAGTACTGATGAAGTTTTCTTCTTCCTAGTACACTTTATTATAGCTATGGGCTATGCAACAAATTCACAATGTTTACCATGCTTTTATTTGCCTTGTTATGATCCTTAAAATCAATCAGCCTGAAAAAAAATGTAATCACCAAAGTTCTGTTCTATTTTAAGTTGTGACTTATGTATTTAATGTTGACATTCAAAGTTTGAGAAGCTGCTTGCAGCAATGAATTAGTCAATCAGAAGTGTGGTGTCCTAGTTAGTAACCAGTCTCTAGGCAGTTGGCCTGGGTTTGAACCCCAGCTCTCCTGCTTACTGGTTGTGTCACCTTGGGCAAGCAATTCAATGCCTTCCAGGCTTCAGTATCCCCCCTATTTGTGAGATGGTGGTAATAATAGCACCCACCTTATAGAATCATGTTGGAGAATCAATGAGTTAATGCTTGTAAAGTGCTCAGAACAGCAAATGCTCCACAAATAGGCTTCCTCCATAGCTCTTAGTTCTGCAATGAGACAACAGCCAGTGCTGGAGGAGGGTGGCGGGGATGTAAACAAGAAGAGAAACTCAAGCTTCTCCAGTGCAGAGAAGTTCCTTATGCCTCAGGAGTCATCGTGACCTAGAAACAGGGTTAGTGGTATGACATTAGGCTACTTTGTGTTCCTTGAAAATCCCATATTAATATTAATGCCCATGGGATCGTCTCTGGAGGCCTGCCCTTGGACCTGCTTACACCTTAGCCCTGGTGAGCCTTAATGCATACATATTCAGTTAGGCAATTATGGCTGAAACATGGGTAGAAATCTGCTTATTGCACTGTTATTTTTCATTTTATGGTTCTGTGTTTTCTTTTGAAAAACAAATGATTGATTCTCTTGGCCCTCTGAGAGAAGAGGAAGTCATAAACTTAAAACAACTGTCTGCAAAAGAGAACTTTCCAGACAGCAGTCCTTTTGACAGATAAAATATCATCTATTCAGGACAGAGAGCCCAGTGTTTGTTTACTGTCTTTCAATACTCGAAAGAAAAACTCCAAAGACCTGCAGCTTTCCCCTGTCAATCTAAAGGTTTTCAGTGAACTGGGCTGAGAATGTAGCTCAGTTGGTGGAGTGTTTGCCTAGCGTGCCTGAAGCCCTGGGTTCCACCCTCAGCACTGTGTAAACCGGGCATGGTCATTTCAGCACTAGAGAAGTAGCAACAGGAGGATCTGGAGTTCAAGGTCATCTTAATTATAAGCACTTGGGAGGCCAGCCTGGGATATATGAGACTCTCTCACACATAATAATAATAACTAATGATCATGTTAACAAAGAATAAAGCCCTCCCTGCAGGAATAGGGAATGGAGCCCAGGGACTGGCAAGCAACAGACAGAGGTCCATTCTGCGCTTGTTCTCTGGGATAAACTCTGTAATTTGGAGAAGAAAAGACTTCCACATTTAGAGATCTGTCTGTGAATTCTGCAAGGCTTAAAGGTCTCCCTTCATCTCAGTGGGTTAATTACCCATACACATGCACTCAGAAAGAACATGTCTCAGGTATCTTGCATGTATGTGTACATGTATTCACACTTCTCACATATATGCACTCACATCTTCAAGCTATATATACACATTCAGATATGTGATGGCCATAGGTCCAAGATGATAAGACAGAGAGGACCACGGCTGGGTGAGGGACTTACCTACCTTTAGAAAAAGAAGCTTCTGATAAACTGGAATCAATGTAAAGCTGAGATACAGAGCCCTTCTCAGACCTTTTGGTGGGATTTGTGAGGGTGAGGTGCCAGGTAAGAAATAATTCTCTGTTCATAGCTAATATTTACCTGTAAGTTCTTTTTCAATTGAATTTTTACAGTTTTCATCTTTAAATTCTTGTGCTTTGAATTCTGTCAGTTTCGGGTGTTGAATTCTATACCATTCTGAGATATTAAAATAAGAAGCTTTCTGCCATCCATCTACACACACTCAGCTGATGTCTTCTATGGGTTGGACAGTGTCCTGGGCACTGAGATGACTGAGACATAGTTCCTGCCCCATTGGGGCCTAACAGAGGAGATGAGACCCAGCACACATGAGACAGACAGATCCCAGATTAGGTTAGACCCTCAATACCTGAATGGATCTTGTCTTGTCAAGCACATTTGATTTGCCAATGAGACACATATATCAGAGATATTTAGTGACTTTCTTAGTGATACAACCAGACAATAGAACAATTCTAGACAAAAATACTCCCTGCACTCCTTTGCATTGATTTGTGACTTTATAAAAGCTTTTGATTTTTTAATTTAGTATATATGTGTTTGCATGCTAATGTCATGTATGTGGAGGTCAGAGAACAAATCTTGGGAATTTGTTCACTCCTGCCATTTTGTGGGGTCTGGAGATTGAACTCAGGTCACCAGGCCTGACTACAAGGGCTTTTCCTGCCGAGCCATCTCACTGCCCCTAAAAGTTTTGTTTTAAATAAAATATTACTTCGTGTTTTAACCATGTCCACCCATCTACCTTGTCTCTGGAATCTTGTGATTCCATAGGCAGAAGGATGACACTTCCCTTCTGTAGAGCCTACAGTGACTGATGGAGCCATAATTATCCAGGAGGTACCCAATTCACCAATCAAACATGATGTGAGAGAAGCAGAGACAATACCAGGAAAATCTTTGCCTTTTCCAGGCCTCATTCATTACAACAGGTAGAATAGGTGATAAACATGTAGGTCATCAATACAAATTCAAAATAAGACACTTCAAACTTAGCCTAAAAGTCACAGATCTACTTCCAAGCCCTTGTGTTTTCTTTTCCATTTTAGATTCTGTTCTCCTGTAGTTTTACATGCATAGGCAATACATTTTCGTTTCAGACAGCAGGAAAGGTCAGCTTCCTCAGGTACTTTTGAGTCTTCATGTACAGACAGAATCATTGAAAGGTTTTGATATATGTCTCCTAAGGGTTTCTTGAAATAATACCAGGTCACTCAATCATCAGACCTTTCTTTCAACAAATATTGCTTAAATCTTCTAGCCCCATACTGAGAGAGTTGTTGCTTTCAAATTTGCCTGGCTGAACTATTAAACAATTACTTTATGCTCAGAAAGAAAAATTGTAACTGTTGTATTATTTTCCTAGGGTTGCTATGACAAATGATCACAAATTTGGTGGCCTAAACAACAGAATTAACTGTCACGTAGTTCTGGAAAGTCTGAAATCTGGGTATCCCTGGGGCCTTTGGAAGGCTCCAGGGAAAAATTCTCCCTTACTGCTTGGCTTGGGGAAGCTCCTGGTAGTTTTTAGCATTCCTTGGTTCGTGTGGCAGTACTGTAATTTCTGACTCTAGCTTTTTTGTGTATCTCTCTGTAATCTCTCATCTTCCTATAAGGAAGAAATCATTGGTTAATGCATCCCACAGTAAACCTAGGATGATTTCTTCTCTACCTATATAACTAACCACATGTGCAAAGACCATATATCCGAATAAGGCCATATCATGAGATTCCAGGTAGACACAAGTGTAAGGGGTCTGTCACAATTCACTCCATGATAGCTGTCATCTCTAGCTTGTGTCTGTGTTCCTAAGACTGACAATAAAAAGAGGACAGTGGAGAGAAGTTTAACTTGATCTGCATGGATGATTCTCTCACCTTGATGCTGGTTTGTCACAGTTCTGTTCCCTCTTCTGAATTTGTCCGCATTCAGAATACTCACTCGATTCTGATACCTGACTCAGACGATTCTCTGACATTAGACACTGACTCTTATCCAACCCTTGTTCTCAGGGGTACCCTGCCCCATCTGGATCTGAGTGTGGCCTTCATTATCTTCTGTCTTTCATTTAATGAATAGTCCATAGACACATGTCAGACACTATCTTGGATGCCAGGTTCTGGAGAACAGACAATAGGGACAAAGTTCCCACCCTCATAAATTCAGTATCCTGTTGACAGAGGTAATGGGATGTGGGAATAAACAAAAACCAAAAAAACCAACCAACAGACATGGTGGTATACTCCTATAATCTTAGTGTATGAGAGATAGAGGCAGGGGATCTGGAGTCAAGGCCAGGCTTGGCTACTTAGTAAATTTGAGGACAGGTTGGACTACATGAGGTCCCACCTCCTAAAAACCCAACAAAACAAAGTAGGCAAAGAGACAAAAACCAGAGCTAAGGAATACTTGGCACCCAGAGCAAATTCTGGCACATAATATTCAGTAGGTGTTTGTGATTTGACAGAATGTAGAAGACAGTTTCTGATAGAGACAAATGATACAAAGGAAAAGATTGGGGTGAAATGGAGCACGAAGACAGGGCTACCATAGAAGGCTGTTTAGCGAGGTTCTTTTTAAAAAGGAGGCCGCTGCTGCACGTGCCTAAGCTAAGGAAAGAGCAAGAGGAACATCAGTGAAAGGATAACAATGACAACACTGCAGACAGAGAACAAAGTAACTGAGTCAAACTGAACAAGGTGGAGACTGGTACAAGCTGGTATGGGATAGCTGGAGGAGAGAGTTCAGCTACCCTGAGCAGGGCCATTTCCAGTGCAATTGGAAACCATTTGTGGGTTAAGTAGTAAGTTGATGTGTTTTACCTCAAAAGCTCACTATGGGGCTAGGGCTGTGGCTAAACTAAAATTGTACTTGCTTCAAATGCACTGAAGCCCTGAGTTCAGCCACCCCCTAGCACCAAGCGTGGTGGCTCATGCCTGTAATCCCAGCACTCAGGAGGTGAAAGCGGGAGTTTGAGGCCAGCCTGGGCTACATGAGACCTGGACTCAAAAAAGAAAAAATAAAAGAAAAAAAAGATCAGTATGGCTGATTTGAAGAGAGAGTATTGTGGGAGGTGGGATGAAGGGGGGGAGTGTATCTTCCCCTGGTCTGGGTGGGCCAAACCTACAGAGTTGGTCTGGCCCCATGAGACTCATCTCTTAACTTGACCATGCTAAATAAGTGAACAGTAGTACCCTTTTCCATGTCTGACAGGATGTGGGAAAGATTGGAAAGCACTATTCTCATGAATGTTTTTCATGCTTTCTCACCAGCTTTTTAGTACACTCTTCCTATATTTAGAGAATTTCCCACTGTGATTACCCACCTCCAAGACAAGCCTCTAATGCTCTCTACAGCTGGAGTCCACACCTGATGTGTTCCCCTCCCACATTGTAGCAGGGCTTCCTTCTGGAAGTCAGTAAAACAGAGTGGTGGTATACCACTGTTTCTGGCATTCTAGAGTGAAAGCTGGGACTCCAGCAGCCCCAACAAGCTAGGCTCAGTCACCATCCCAGTACAGTAATTTTAAAAAAGAGGCAAGTAATGGTAAAAAACAGAAAGAGAAGACTTCGTCAGTGTGAACACATTGGGAAAGCCAGATAAAGAGTTCAGTATGGGCTGGAGAGATGGCTCAGCAGTTAAGAGCACTGGTTGTTTTTGCAGAAGACCCAGGTTTGAATCCCAGCACCCACATGGCAGCTAACAATTGTCTGTAACTACAGTTCCAGGGGATCCGACAGCCTCTTCTGACCTCTGTGGGCATTGCACAACATGGGTGCACTCACCTACATGCAGGCAATACACGCATACACATAAAATAATAATTAAAAAAAGAGTTCAGTAACCCTAAGTCTATCTTGATATGAGTTTTAGGTTTAAATAGTGAAAGGACTTGGGCAGGGGGCAAGAGATATGGACAATTTGGGGCTGGAGAAATGGCTCAGCAGTTAAGAGCACTGACTGCTCTTACAGAGGGCCCAGGTTCAATTCCCAGCACCCACATGGTGGCTAACCACTGTCCATAACTCCAGTTCCAGCAACTCTGATGCCTTCTTCTGGCCTCTGCAGGCATTGCACGACACAGATGCACTTAACACACATGCATGCAATACACTTGTACACATCAAATAAAAATAATAAAATATTTAAAAAGAGAGAGAGATAAACAATTTAAGCAGTCCCAGTTAAGGTGTGGCCTCAGTCCTGGTTCTGCAAGTTGGTCTGCAGACCTTTTTGCTTAGAGGGACACATCAGTTCTCATGATTGCTTCTGCTCCAGGTGAGGCCTCACTGTCATGGACACTTACCCTTTTCTGGGGGTGCTCTGTCCTGCGAGGCTTTCCTGCTCTTGAAATCCAAGGTGACTGTAGATTCAGGACAATGACTTATCTTTGTCCTGTCAGCCTTGGAGGGGGATGAGGTAGCAAGGTCAGAGAATTGGACTAAAAGTGATAACCTGAAAGATTTTGAGCTAAGACTACAAAGTGAATATATGACGAAGGGCTAGTTGGCAAAGAGCAAGGCTGGGAATCCACCAACTGAGGTCACCTAAATCCAGCCAGTGGCGAAGAGGCCTCTCAGAGTATCTGGAGGTGACCTGGGGCTTATTTAATACGAGTACAGTCCTAGGTGGATATTTTAAATGCTAATAAGATATGTAATGCATGAAGCTGTATGTAGAACTATGTAACGGAGCATGTTCAAGAAAGCCCTCTTTGTGCAAATGACCGCCAAAGCCTTCTACCTTTTGCACATTAGCACTGAACTTCTAAACTTTGCTCCAGCCACTTCCTCGCCCTTGGAAATGTTCTATATCTTAATAAATTGTTCTTGCTTCTGCTAGAAGGTAACTTCCAACTCTATCAGGTATACATCTTTGAATATATCTGTGTTGCTGGCTAATTCCTTAAATCTGGCTCACAAGAAGCTGCCGCTGATGTGGAGGTGCCCACTGAAATCCTGACACCCGTGAGGTTACACAGACAGGCACTCTTGAAGTGACTGACGTGCCTGTGCAGAGCCACGCAAGTAGCCCAAAGTAAAGGAGACACCAGTGGATGCTTTCATTCTGCTTTTAGTCACCATGAAGGCTCATGTGAGAAGTCAGAACTTTTGTCGCAAAAGCAGTTTCTAAGTATTTGCTATAACACTTCTAAGATTTTATTGTAAAGGGCAGTGGCTTGGGTCTTGGGCTCTAGCTTTCTCTTGAATGGCTCACTCTGTGGTAGCCACAGGCATCTTGAGATAACTCCTGTAACACTGGAGGAAGGCCTGTATGCCTGCTGAGACTCACAGCCAACTAGTGAATGCCCTTGAAAGCAGCCCAGTTAAGCCTTCAGGATGTCATTGTGACCAAAGTGACTGCAAACTCCTAAGCACCCTCAACCAGAACCACGCAGCTAAGCTGCTCCAAGGTCCCAACACTTAGAAACTGTGAAACAAACTTGCCTGTAGTTCTAAGTTGCTCCCAGTACAGTAACTACTTCATGACAAAAGATAAGGAATGCGTCCTTTTGAGCCCTGCCATCACAAAGAAGCCAGGGACTCATGAACCTCCCTAACTGGGCAAAGGCAAAGCGATCAGAGCTTTGGCAATCTGCACCAACCGATTGAAACATCAAGAAAGAATGTGTAGAAGAGGGTGCTGTGGAACTGAAGATTCTGTTACCAGTCACTGTTCCCTAAAAATGGGGACAGATATTGGTGGAGGAGACAGTTTCTATTCAGAGCCAGGCCATGAGGAAAATGGGGCAGACATTCCATGTCCAAGTCAAATCCCACCTGCACTGTTTTTGAAAGAGAAAAGACGCCTCATGGGGGCTAGAGATGCAGCTCAGTTGGCAGAGTGCTTGCCTAGCGTGCGGGAAGCCCTGGGTTCCATCCTCGGCACCTCGTAAAACTGGAGTGTGTGCATGCCTATAATCCCAGGATTTGGGAGCTGGAAACAGGAAGATCAGCGGTTCAAGGTCATCCTTGGCTACATAGTAAGTTTGAGGCCACCCTGAGTTACCTGAGACTCTATCTCAAACAAACAAACCAAGGCAGATTTTAGAACAATATGCTGTTCTCCCTTTTCCCATCCTAATTCCTCAATTGGAAATTGAATTTCACTTCCAATTGAGCCTAATAACCGCTGGATACCGAAGAAAAATAGAAATGTAGTTGAGTTTGAAAAAAAAAAAAACCTTAGGAAACCTGTCTACTTTTTCTTTCTTGAATAATATTTGCAAGACATTTTCCTCATAAATGTCATGGCAAAGTTTGAAAAAAAAACATGAAATAAGCTTTGAATATATCTTTTCAAGCTCCAAACATTTTAAAACAAAAAACCAACATGATTATCTCTTACTATTTTACTAAGGTAGTACATTGAAAGCAGTTCAGAAATAGCATTGTTTTAAATAGAATTAGTCCAAATAGAACAACTGATATATAAAGATCTTTTTTTAAACTTAAAATAAAATTAAAGCCTATGTTTTAATTAATGAGGGTTATAGTTATAGTTTAAAAGGTACATCACTTCTTCTAATTAAATCCTCAAAGTCAGACAGCCACCTACAGTTCAGTAAAGTTCATATTTTGCATAACACTCTCATTATCTGAACTTTGTAAATTTCCTTTCCTTTCAAGAGACCATTCTTGCTAGAAAGATGTATAAACAGAAGACCTTTCAGGAAATTCAAAATAAGGAAGTTGACACCCTAGCTCACTAAAGTGACCTAAGAAACTGAAGAATTCTAACTGTTCTTAGAAATCACAAGGAAAAAAGTAACTCAAAAGGAAAAATATAAAACTTATTTGCCATATCCACATGTATCCATGGACATTACTGTAATGAATACACACACACACACACACACACACACACACACACTGCACAGCTCAGCATATACAATTTAGAGATCTATATATAAAAAAAAGGACAGGATAGAGAAGACAGCAGAAAAGCTTATACTGTCCAGGTAGAAAAACAGAATACATATTTGTGTGATAGTGTGAGTTGAAGTTCCCAGAGAAAAAGCCCCATCTGTGTTGAAAATTCTACAAGGCTGAGTGACTGATTAGAACTTCATGATTAGAGAGTTGAAATGCTGCAGATCTAGAGCCAAAATTATCTTGGGCTATCTTCAGTCTCCTTCATAGCAGATGTCTATAATCTGACCTACTAGCCATGTGACTATCAGGTAAAATCTTAGGAATATATTCTTAGCAGACCACTAGCTTCTACCAATGCCAAAGCTAAGAAAGGCATAAGAGAGTATCTGAAACTTAGAATAGAGATCTCTTCACTTTGCTATGACCCACTGTATTGGTTACTTTTCTGTTGCTGCAATAAGATACCATGACCAACGCAACTTATAGAAGGAAAAATTAGCCTAGAGAGATGGCTCATAGGTTAAGGGCACTGGCTGCTCTTGTAGAGGACCTGGGTTCAGTTCCCAGAACCCACATGGTGGCTAAGAACCATCTGTGACTCCAATTCCAGGGGATCTAATGTAGCTCATCTGGCCTGTGCAGGGACTGCATGACACAGGTGTACTTACATACATGTGGGAAAAACATACACATAAAATAATAAATAAGTCTTTTTTTCAAAAAAAAAAGGTAGAGTTTATTCAACTTACAGTTCCAAGGGAAAGTTCATAATGGTGGAAAAGACATGGCAGTGGGAAGTGGCCAGAGCAGAGTCGAGAACTCACATCTCCAAGCAAGCAGAGGAAGTAGAGAATGACTGGAATCTGGCAAGTTTTAAGAACTCTCAAAGCCCTAGTGACATGCTTCCTCCAGCAAGGCCACACCTCCTAAACCTCTTAAAACAGCACTACTAACTGGAGAGAAAAATATCTAAATGCTTGGAACCTATGAGGAACATTCTCCTTCAAACCACCACATTCCACTCCCTGGCCCCCATAAGCTCATGACCATATAAAAGGCAAAATACATTTAGTCCACCTTCAAAAGTCACCATTGTCTTTACCAGTCTCAATACTACTCAAAAGTCCAGAGTCCAAAGTGTCTTCTGAGTCTCAAGGCAATCTCAAAAGACAAATTGCATACTCCCAACATATAATGGAATCAAATACGCATTCCCATTCCAAAAGGAAGGAATGGGGCATTGAAGCTGGCAGGGCAACATCATATCCAGCAGCTCCATGGCCAATGTCAGGGACTTTACCCTCCAGCTCTGCTGCATGCAATATACATATCTCTCTTGGGCTGGTACCACTCCCTGTATACAACTCTCCTTGGCAAATGTCTCATGGCTCTGGCATCTCCAACATCTTGGTGTCTCCATGGCCAAACTTCACACTTCATGCAATGGCCTGTCAGGGCCTCTTGGCCTGTCAAGGTCTTCTTTATGCAGAGACACCCCTGCTACATGCTGCCTGGCCTCAGTAGCTCTCTCAGTGACTCCACAGAGGAAGAACCAATGATCCCTTCACTCTTGCATCCTTCATGCCTCAAAAGCCAGCAACATGTGAATGACACTGCCAAGGTCAGCTGCCAGATTGGGATGGACACTGGCCTTGAGATGGGCACTTCATCCACATTAGCAGCTTTTCTATGCTGTGTTTTTTTTTTTGTTTTTTTTTTTCTAGGAGCAGAAAATGCTTTCAGCATTTTCCTTTCACAAGGTGATGGTTTAGCTGGATGGGGTCTTGCCCTGAAGGTACGCTTTCCATAGTTTAAATGCAAATCTAGAGGTCTCTCCTAAAGGCTTTAAACTCCTTATTCAAGAGAGCCTCTACTTCAACACATGCTTTGGGTCCAACATTATTTGTTTTTTTTGTTTGTTTATTTGTTTTGTTTTCTTTTGTTTTTTTGTTTTGGGGGTGGGTTTGTTTTGTTTTGTTGTTTTGTTTTGTTTTTTGAGGCAGGGTCTCCCTGTAGCTCCAGGTGGCCTGGAACTTTCTATGTAGACCAGGTTGGCCTCAAACTCACAGAGATCCGCCTGCCTCTGCCTCCTGAGTGCTGGGATTAAAGGCATGTGTCACCACGCCAGGCTGGCTCCAACATTGTTAAGCTTCCTGGTGCTCTTTTTGATAGAATGCCCCAGTTGCAGAAAGCTGGCATTATCAGTCACTTCCCTCTTTTCTGGGAGGACTGTTTGTTGAGACAGCCTGTTTGCTAAGACAGCCTGTCTCCTTGAGCAAATAAATGGTCCCAAGAAGAGATCATAAACCCTCTGTCTCTAAAGATAAACCAGAGCAAATAGTACCAGGAAGAAGGGGGCTATAAGAGGCAGGGGGACATTAACTTCTCAAGAGTACCCCTGATCTACACATAGTCAGCCATAGCTATGTCCTATATAAGCCCCAAGGGCCTCTCCCCCAGCGCAGCTGTCACTTCCAGCTTGTGGAAAGGGGGCTGTAACATGCTGCACTTGAAGAAACTCTATCTTATCTGAGGCCAGGTATGATCTCCTTCTTTCTCTCCTATTTTTCCTGCATTTTCTGCCCCAAAAACCTAACACATTTTCTCTCCAAATTGTACATTTTGAATTTCTTTCTGTCCCATTTCCTCTTTTACACTGCAGTGCTCCATAATATTCACAGCTAACAACCACACCACTGATTCTTTTCCTCAACCAAAGAAATTAGTCCATTACTTTTCAACTTAGCCTCAGGAAAATGCTTAGGCTGTGGGCAGACAGCAGTCAGGCTCTTTGCAGCCAGATTCTTTGCCAAAATATCCCAGTTGCTGCTTAAGTCCTTATTTCCCTCTGTAATTACACTGTTCTCAGCACTACTTTCTTCCAGGCTCCTACTAGAAAGGCCCATTAAGCTCTGCTTATAGCATTCAACCTCTTTTCTTGTCCAAACTTCCAAAGTGCTTCACATGCCTCTCAAAACCCACATGGTAATGTTCTTCACAGCAACAGCCCACTCTCTGGTACCAACTTCTCTATTAGTTAGTTTTCTGTGGCTGTGACAAGACACCATGACCAAGGCAACTCATAGAAGGAAGAGTTGATTTGGCTTATGGTTCCAGGCCAGAGTCCATAATGGTGGAGGGGGCATGGCAGCAGGAGGCAGCCAGAGAAGAAAGCTGAGCTATCATCTCTTCAAGCAGGCACAGGAAGTAGAGAGTGACTAGAAATATGGCAAAGCTTAAGAACTCTCAAAGCCTATCTCTAGTACCATGCATCCTCCAGCAAAGCTGTACCTCTTTTTTAAAATTTTTTTATTTAATAGCCACATGATTAGAAGAAGCATTTCATTACAGCTTTAACATATTCAGTAACAATTTCCAGAGCAAGGATACATCTCATTTA
>NW_008354494.1:925103-928468 GCF_000622305.1 Nannospalax galili
ACTTCCCAGATAGCACCCTCCCATAGCCTCCCTCCCCCGACTAGAGCCCTTATACTCTGATATCCCTGCTACTGTCTGCTGTGTTGTTTTTAATGCTACTAATACTTAGATGTTTGCACATGTGTCTCTAACCTCTTTGTATCTGATTATTACTAGTCACAGTGGGTTACACTCAGATCCTCAGTACCTGAGTATGGGGTATAAAGTCATCAGGTAGATTTCACTGGCAATGTTTATCACCTCTGCTATTTAACATGAAGTAAATTTTGATGCTTCCTCCTCAAATATGTCTTTTTTTTTAATTTGTTGATTTGTGTGTGTGTGTGTGTGTGTGTGTGTGTGTGTTTATCATACAGAACATCTCACACAATCTTATTCATCTATATACCCAGATAAATGGATGGAACTAGAAACTGTTATACTAAGTGAAGTAACACAGACTCAGAAAAACAAACAAACAAAAAAACAACATATGTTCTCCCTCACAAGTGGATCCTAACACCAAATCCTTATAAGTGAGTATGTATCCAGACATAACTACAGGAACCAGGATAATGAAAAGGAACCAGGGAGGTAAAGGAAAAGAAAGAATCTGAAAGAGAACAGTAGGAAACAGGAAGATGTGGATAAAAATGGGGTTATTTTAAGGGGAGGTGGAAGGGAAGGTTATACAAGGAACCTAGGGGATAAAGGGAAAGAAGGAGCTCAAGAGAGGTGGGACCATAGGAGAGGGTATTATTAAGGGAGAAATGGGAAAAACGGGGGCACCTTAAATGGGGAAACCACGGTGGAAGGGTCAGACAATGTGGGAAAGGCTGTACCTCTTAAAACCTCCCCAACAGCACCACCAACTAGGGACAAAATGTCCAAATACTTGGAACCTGTGGAGGACTTTCTCATTCAAACCACCACTTACCTGATGTCCCCATGATGCATTGACTGAGGATGTTCTTTTGTTCTGTAACTATAAAAAGTCATGTAGCCACTTCCATCCAGAGTGACCTGAACCCATTCCCAGGCCATGGCCACGTGTCTTTGACTCAGAAAACAACAACAACAACATCAACAACAACAACAAAAACTCTATCTTAACATCTTTAGAATGGGAGCTGTGCTTGTGTGGACAACAGTTATTAAATGAGAGGAAACATACATGTAGTTAGTGGAGACTTTCCACATAAAATCTGAAACCGGATGAGTTAGAGACAGAGAAATTAACATCTCTTTGCTGGAGGACACACAGGGACATGAGACAAAACTGCACAAGAGTCATAGGAGAAGGAAGGCACCAGAAGCTAGGGGAGAGGGTGCTGTCCACAGCACAGTGCTGGCTTTTTAGAACGTGAGACTTGCTTGAGCAGAATAAAGGAGCACAGCCTGCATTGCCTGGAGGCTGTGTAATCACCTGGGCTTTAATCAATTCTTTGGTAAGCTGTATATAACTTATTTTTGAATATGTATTTGATTTTCCTAGGCATCATAAATACTCATTTTAGAATGTGTATTTGATTGTCTAAGGTGATCATAAAAGTCCCCAGGAGTGTATATAAAATTTGAAGAACTCCTGCTGGGCAATTCTGATACGAAATTCACGGGGAAGGACATTGCCTGGCAGTTAAATTTCTGTCTCTGGAGTCTCTCTATGGTAGAGTTGAATCTCTGCTCCTTGGTTTACTAGGCCTGTGACCTTGGGTGGGTGACTTGGGCCTCAGAATTTTAAATTTCTCACCTATAAAATCAGGATGATAATAACAATAACAATTTTGACAGGTTGTGTTAAAGGTTAAATTAAAAGCACATTAAATACAGCGTACAGCATGTAGCGCAAAGCAGTTGTTCAGTGAATCTTGGGTGTAAACCAATGCACAGGACAGGATGCAAAGACCACACCAAACACAAATATGTGTCGTCCAACCCTGCCCTCCCCATATGAGAAAATAAAGTCAAGGGATAGCATCTACTGCATCCCTTAGGCCTGGGGAAGCACAAGATCAGTATTGCTCTTTCTGGCCATATGGACCTGTTTGGCTTGGGACCTGAGTTCTCATGTGGGACGTGGTATGTGTTGGGGGGGTGTGACTTGTTATAGACAAGCCATGTGACCTTGAGCCAACTACTTCAATTTCTTCTTTACCTTCTCCTGGTCCTCCATGCTTCTTGTTTGTTTGTTTGTTTGTTTTGAGGGGCCTCATGTAACCCAGCTTGGCCACAAACTCACTATATAGCTGAGGCTTGACTTCAACTTCTGATCCTTTTGCCTCCACCTCCCAACTTTTGGGATTACAGTCTTGCTGTAACCACTGTTACTTACATGTCTGAGCTTAGTTTCCTTGGGCAAAAGTGGGGATAACTAATAACATCCATCCCAGCAGGTTGTTAGGAAGATTATATGAGCTTAGATATTTAGAGCATCTTAAGAGTGTCTGACACATGGTATGAGCTAAAAACTACAGTAAAAATAATTACAATAACAGAAATAAACCTCTAGAATTCTAAATTCCACTTTGTTTCTTGATAAAAGCTTTGTAGAATATATTTACAGAAAGAAAATGAGAAGGAAATGAAGAGAGGGGTACAGCATTGAACAATTATTTCTGAAAAATATTTAAGTATTGTATATACATGTATGTTCAGAAAAATACTTTTCAAAGATTTATTTTTATTTTATATGTATGATTGTTTTGCCTGCAAGTATGTAAGTGCACTATGTGTGTGCCTGGTGCCCTCTGAGGCCAGAAGAGGTCATCAGATCCCCTGGAACTGGAGATACCAATGGTTGTTAGATGCCGTGTTTATGCCAGAAACCAAACCCTGATCTTCTGCAAGAATAGCAAGTACTCTTAACCATTGAGCCATCTCTCCAGCCCTAGAAAAAATATTTTTAAGGTAAGATAGCAATAATTTTGTATTGTAATTAATTAATGTAAGTATAAAAAGAAACCTTAAATATTGACTGTAAGATCCAACAAAGAAGTTGTATCAAAACCATTTTGTATTTAATGGGCACTCAGTAGTCATTGGTTGTAGTGGCTGATTAAATGTGATTAGGAAAAGCCAGGTATGGTGGTGCATGCCTGTAATTCCAGTACTTTGGGAAGTTGAGACAAGAGGATCAGGAGTTCAAGGGTCACCCTGGGTTACATAGCAAATTCAAGGCAAGCGTGGGCTACATGAGACACCGTCTCAAACACACATACATACACAAAAGAAAAAGTAAACTAAACCAAAACAAATATGATTAGACAGTAAACTCAACAGCTAACTTGAGTCTGACTCTTTGACAGAGTGAGGCTGAGACATTGTTTTCTTATAGTCTTCTGAATAAAACCAAAGAGGTAACATGATAGAGCTAGTGCTGTCCCCTC
>NW_008354494.1:928525-937822 GCF_000622305.1 Nannospalax galili
CCCCCCTTTCTGTCTATCCTGTCTCTTTCTATGCACTAGGAGAGACTGTTATTAAAACCACTTGCTACTAAGTAAATAATCAAGAAAGGAATTATTAAAACTCTGTAACTGCTTTATAACCACAGTCTCACCCATAACTGTGCACATTGATCTTTTATTTTAGTAAGCAGGACCTTAATTGCTCTAGATTCAATTTTTGGCACTGGGGAAGGAGGGACGCTTGCTGTGGAAGCTAAGGAAAGGTGTTGATTATTTAGAATCTGGCATCTCTTCAGAGATCGTTGGTGATGCTGACTAGTCAATAACTTACAGTCTAGCCTATCTGGGATGTCCTTATTGTTTTTCCTCTTTGGAGTATCTGGAGTGACCACTGCAGTTGCTCAGATCTGGCCAGTGTAAAGGGCAGCTGTAGGGATATAAAAGGTGCTTTAAAGAATTCATCTAAGAGCTGAGGAGATAGGTAGTGGACAAAATGTTTGCTGTGCAAATGTGAGAATCTGGGGTTTTAGATCTCTAGAACCCACATAAAAGCTGGGTAGACACAGTAGCCACATGTTATCCTAATGCTTAAGGAACTGGAGACAGGAGATCCATGGGGCTGAATGGATAGCTGGACAAACTGATTGATGAGCTCTGGGTTCAGTTCCAGGTTCAGCAGGAGACTGCCTCAGTAAATAAAGTAAGATTGAAGGAGGAAGACACTTGATATCAACTTGTGGTCTTCAGATGCAGGCACACTCAAGCACACATGGGTGCACGCATGCATGAACACACACACACACACACACACACAAACACACACCAAATAAATAAGTAAATAAACAAAATGTAATGAGGTGGAGAGAGAGAGAGAGAGAGAGAGGAAGATAGTTGAAGTTGACCTGCAGCCTCCATACATGCACATACAGACAAGTGCACCCCTCCACACAAACACATATACACATGCATACACCATGGGGGTAGTTTTTTTAATGTTTTTTAAAAATTAAAAAAAAATAAGTTCATTTGGGGATTGGAGGTGGGGGTGTCTCGCAGTTGGTAGAGTGCTTGCCTAGTATGCAGGAAGCCCTGGGTTAGATCCGCAGAACAGTATAAACCAGGCATCAAGTACATCGAGAAAGTCTATGATCCCAGCAGGAGGATATAGGAAGATCAGAAGTTCAAGGTCATAAAGTCATCCTCAGTTACATAATGGATTTGAGGCCAGCCTGGGCTACATGAGACTTTGTCTCAAAAAAATCTTTTTTTTTTTTTTAGATCTGGTGGTAGAGGGAGTTAAAGTCCAAATCTTTCTCAGTCTTAGCAGAAATCTGACCTGTGCTCTCTTCTCTGGCCTCATCTGAACAGATGAACCAATACAGACCTGCGTGACCACAAAGATGATGCAGCGAAGGAGCATCAGGCCCTGTGACCTGGGTTGCTGCCTTCTGAACTTTCACGATATTCCGTATATGGTGTAGCTTTTACATGATAACACTTAACAAAACACTACTTTCTTTAGAGAGAAACGGCAGTTATAATTTTGTAGTTGTCAATCGTAAAACCAAGAAAAAACTCATACAAGTCTAGGCAGGCAGAATAAGGATTCTGAACATGCTAGAACAATCTAGGGTAACCATTCAATAACAGCAACATGGACAAAGTAGCTGATATGCAATCCCCAAATGTGTCCATTTCATCTCTTGAGAAAAATTCCCCCCAACATGAAAAGACAAAGCTTACAGCTCTCAAAGGACACTGATGGCCAAGATGAGAGAGCAGTTGTCACAGAACATGAGCTCTAAGTCATAGAGAATCTGTTGGTCAAGGTGAATTATACTTCAGGCTCTGAAGCAAGTGTGAGAATAGGTACCTTGGATAATTAAGGAGGAGGTTTGTAAGTATTTCATAGCAGTGCTAATCATTAGGAGATAGTTCTGGTTCTCTTCTTTTGTAAAAAGGAACTATCTGGCAAAGAACTGAACCAACTGAAATGATGATTAATTTAAGTTCTGCCATTAGGAACCCCAACCATTCCCCAACTACCAAATACCAGTCTTGGGAGCTCATCCATTGCATCACCTCTTTGGCTTTACCTAGGGTCTGCGTCTTGGTCAGAAAGCTGTGGTCAAAGAGAAGCTTGAAAGATTCATGGGACATGAGGGAGTTCATCTACATCCTGCAGTGCTGCCATCCTCACAGCAAAGCAGACGCTCCAGGCCCAGAGGGGGCAGGAAGTGCTGCAGCACATGCTGGGTGACAGCAGAAGTCCTTGGTTCAACTTAGGCACCATATTTCAGACAGGATTTTGACCAACTAAAGTACATGTAGGGGGCTGGAGGGATAGCTCAGCGGTTAAGAACACTAATTGTTCTTGCAGAAGACCCGGGTTTGAATCCCAGCATCCACATGGCAGCTAACAACTGTCTATAACTCCAGTCCCAGGGGACCGACAGCCTCTTCTGTCCTCTGCGGGCATTGCAGGACACGGGTGTGCTTACCTACATGTAAGCAATATACACATACACATAAAATAAAAATAATAAATAAAAAATTTAAAGTACACGTAGAAGACAAGGGGAAAAACTGATTAGAGGACTTGAACAGTCTCTAATGAAGAGCAAAGATATGGAGTATTTTTACTCTGGAGGTATGACATAGAAAACAGATTCTCTGGACCCAGATGAGCTTCGATTTGAATCTTGGCTGTCTTTAGTAAGCTTCTTGGAGAAGTTACTAAATCTCTCTGTGTTTGTTTCCTCATATATAAAATGGAGAAGCAATGCAGATACTGTTGGGTGGTTGAAGTTAAACCCAGTAATATATATAAAGTATATGGTATACAACAAATGCTCAATAATTATCAGCTATAATATTACTCAGAGGGCATCGTAATTGTCTTCAAACTGTCTTTTCCAAAGGCTCTTTTTCCTAACCATATAAACGGACTTCTCAAACTTCATGCATGGAAGCATTACCAGGAACATCATCACTGGTTTACTGTGTTTCTTACTGCTGTACCAGTATACCTTGAGGCTGAAAGTTAGTTAATTGTTTGCTCTTTTACTTATTTACTTATTATGTAGTCTCATGTAGCCCAAGCTAGCCTATCTTCCTGCACAGATTACAGGCATGCACCACCATGCATGGCAAGACTAGATAATTTATACTTGACAGCAATTCATTTTCTCACAGTTCTGGAGGCTGGAAGTCCAAGATGAAGGGGCCGGCATCTAGCAAGGGCCTTGATGCTGTCACGACATGGAAGAAGGCAGAAAGGCAAAGATATAAAAGGGGTCAAACTCATCCTTTTATGACATTGATCCCATCCTGAACCCTCAGAACCTAGTTACCTCTCACATCCCAACACTGTTAACAATGGAAATTAAATTTCAACGTGAGCTTAGAATACTTTTAAAGATATAACTTTGTAGGTCTATGTGACTCCCAGGATTCCACATTCTTTTCTATCCTTTTAAAAAAGTGAATTTATTTTTCTACAATTTCATATATATGACCATATTCTCCCATCATCCTCGTTTATCCTTTTCCTCTTCCCGTTGAACCCCTTTTTCTTCCCAATGAGTCTCTGTCCTATTTTTATCCCCCTCTCTCTCTCTCTCTCTCTCTCTCTCTCTCTCTCTCTCTCTGTGTGTGTGTGTGTGTATGTGTATGTGTATGTGTCCCTGCAGCATTAGTATGCCAACACTGCAATTACCTGAACAAAAAGCCTGACTCTTAAATTTAGTTTTTGAGAGTGGGCTGGAACTCAAGTGGACAGACACCGTTTCCCCAGATGTCTCTCGGAACCGTCTGTCTCCTGGAACTATGTTGTTGGAACTGCTCTGGAATTCAGTTTCTAGAACTGTGTCCTTGAGTCAGGTACCAACCATAATTTTATTCAAAATGGTTTATTCAAAATGGTTTGCCAAGCTTCAGTTGGGGAAGTGGAAGTTTGACTCCACCCTTATCCTAACAGACCATTCTGCCTTTTGATCTCTACTTCTAGAATATCTCATTCATCCAGTCAAATGTCTTTCCCCATCTTCATTGTATGCACTGGAGATGGGTGTGCCTGCTTCCAACACTTTGCTGTGTTAGTTCTCAAGCATACCCACATCCATTCATTATCTTTTTGAATGGAGTACCAAATTGAGGTTGCCAAGGAAAGGAGATCAGGTGCCCAGGTCACAGGACACAACAGCACATGATTTTGCTGGGGTTAATTAAAAATTGTTAGTTCAGGCTGTTTCTCTGCTGCCATTTCCCTGCTCCCCAAGAGGCAGCCAGCGGTCTCTGCTCTCAAATAAACTGCTGTCTCCTCCCCCCAAATTATTAGTCCAGATTATGCCCATTTATAAAAGTCATTCCTTCATGCCCCGCTGCACTTATAGGGTTGCTTGCATGAGCATAGGGCCATGTGTATGGAGATGTTTGTTTGAGCAAGGGAACTTACAAGTGACTACATAACTGAGGAATACTAAGTTCCCTCACCCCCAACAGCCAAAAACTGCCTATAACTCCACAGGGAGGCACCCAGTACCAGGAGCCTAGTCTTATGCAGATCTTGCTCAGATAGGTCCAGGTCTGTGAGTTCATGGATACAACAGGTACTTCAAGTCTAGAAAACAACATTTCACAGTATTCCCTCCCATCTGGCTTGTACCTTCTTTCCAACTCCTCTTCCACAATGTTCTCTGAGCCTTGGAAGTGGTAATATGGATGTCTCATTTAGGACTGAGCACTCAACAGTCACTTTTTCTCAACACTGACCAATTATGAGTCTCTGCATTAGCATCACCCACTGCAAACAGAAGCTTCTCTAACCAAGGTTGGGAGCAGCTCTGGTCTGGAGATTTAGAAGGCAGTTTGACACCACGTTTACTTAGTAAAGCAACAGTTGTAGATTCCTCCCTAGGGCCTATGACCTCTGAGCCATGAGTTTTTGACAAGGTTTGCAGTATCAGACATTAATTCCTCCTGTGGAGTGGACCTCAGATCCAATCAGAAAATGGTTGGTTTCCCTATACCAGCTGTGCCACCATTGTACTAACAGGCACATCTTATCTGGCAGGTTGGTATTCAGGGTTCACTGCTAGGTAAGTCTTTGTTGACTTTTCTCCCCAACAAACAGTATGCATTTTGTGAATTTTCCTTTTGAGACGGCGTCTTGCTCTGTAGCTCAGTCTGGCCTGGAACTCACTATGAAGCCTGGAGACACAAACGCACACTAGCTAAAACCTGCACAGGGTTATGGTCATCAATAGCACTGTTTTCTAACTTCATGTCTTGTTCCATTGGAAGGTTCTACTAATAGATATGGGGCTGTCATTTCCTCTTACAACAGTATCTTCTTCTGGAACATCTTAAGGACTTGCCTTGAGGCTGTGTGACAGGTAGGAGGAATTTGACCTAAAATAGTGATTTAAAGTATAGGATGATAAATACATAAATCAGTAAGTCATTTTTTTACATTTACCAAGTATTATGTACTATACATAATTGCACAGCCTATACTTTTATGTAACTGGCAATACAGTAGGTTTGTTTATACCATCATTGCCAAAATGAGCAATGCAGTGGGCTGCAACAGTTTGAGAGCTAAGAAAGCACTGAGTGACAGGGATTTGTCTGTTCCATCATGATCCTAGGAGACCACCAGCACATATACAGTTTAGCCTTGGATGAAACTGTTATATGGCTCATGACTGTAATGACACCTGCCAGCTTGGAATGTGAATAACATATTAAGAAATGTGTTTGGGGGCTGGAGAAGATGGTTCAGTGGTTAAGAGCACTGGTTGCTCTTGCAGAGGACCTGGGTTGGATTCCCAGCACCCACATGGTGGCTAACAAACATCCATAAATCTAGTTCCAGGGGATCTCACGCTCTCTTCTGACATCCACAGGCATTGAATGACATGGGTGCACTTAACATACATGCAGGCAATACACTCATACATATAAAATTTTTAAAAATGTGTTTTGTACCTAGTACACAGCAGTAGACACATAACAGCAACAAGAAAATCATGTAAGACTGAGCACTCTGGAGTTAGAGGTAGAAGGATCAGAAGTTCAAGGTCATCCTTGGCTACATAGTCATTTCAAGGCTATGCTATACTATAAAAGAGAGATTGTTTGAACCCATCCTAGGTGATGACACTGCTCTAATTAAATGTGTTTAATTACATAATACATTTGAATGTATTGTTTTAAGTAATGTCATTAACAACTCAATTGTGCCTGTATTAGTATTATCTGATAAATTCCTAGGTACAAACATTTTAACTTGCAAAAGGTTGGTTGCTTAGTAACTATATTCTCTTCTTGAATGTATTACTGTCTGCTGCATCCTAAGAACACTTATTTTTATTTTAAATTTTTTGTGTTCTTTTCCGACAGCAGCCTAAGCCGACCTAAACTCCTGATCCTCTTGCCTCCACCTCCCATGTACTGGGATTATGGGTATTGTAAGGATGCCCAGCTCTAAGGAAACCTCTTAGCTTTCCCTCTGCCTTTAAAGCTGACAGTGCTGTTGGCAGTCACTTCTCCATTAAATACTCCTCTTGACTTCTGTAAAATCCAGTGTAATTTTTCTAATTGCTACTTTTCAATAGTCTTCTTGTTGAGCCACATTTTAAAAAACCAAAGTTATCTCTTATTTCTGCAGATCATTCTTGAAGTAACCCTCAATGTGGCAACTCAAAAAGTAAATTTCTGTGTGTGTGTGTGTGTGAGAGAGAGAGTGTGTGTGTGTGTGGTGTGTCAGGTCCGTAGTCTAGATCACACTATTGTACTAATTTCCATTTCTTGGGAGCGGGGGGGACCTGCAGAGTCCAGAAAAGGGCATCAGATCCCTGGTGCTTGCCAGGTTTCCTGCCTCATGTGTGTTTTGGTGCCTGAACTTCGGTTCTCAACAAGACCTTTACATTCTCTTAACCACTGAGTTATTTCTCCAGCCCAAGCACTTCCAGTCCTCCCTCCCACTTTCTGACCCTTCTCAGCTCTAGCCTAGTATTATAGGTGTTATTAGAGACTCACTTATGTCCCAGGTATGCTTTTGAAATTTGAGGGCTTTGGGGGTATTTTGAGACTGGGTGTTTCTAAGTAATTCTGGCTAGCCTAGAACTTGCTATGTAGACCAGGCTGGCTTTGAACTTGGATGATCCTTCTGCCTCTGCCTCCTGCAGACTGGAATTACAAGTGTAGCCACTGCACCCAGCTTTGTTTTTGAAACTTCTCTGCCTTCATTTCTTTCGTCTTCAATGGTTTGCAGTCTTCTCAATACTGGAAATGCTTTACAAGTCTGGATGTTTCTGGCATTAGGCATTGCCTCTGAGCCCATCTAGGCCTTCACCAGATCTTACCTGCTTTCTTGAAGTCCTTAATTAACTGAATTTACAGCTTTCAACTACTTTCTACATACTGTCATCAGTGCTACATTTCTACTGGCTTTAACACACACCTCCCCCCATTCATACATCAGTTTTTGCTCTTGTGGGTGTCACCTCCAGTGTCACATGGCCCCTCCTCCTTCTGCAAGTGTTGCTTCCTTTGGAAGACCAGCACCTGCTCAACCTCTCCCACAGACTCCTTCTCAGCTGGTTTCTTCTTTCACAGTGTGTTCCTGTCTTAGGTTTTTTTGTTTGTTTTTCAGTTTGAGACAGGCTTTCATGTAGCCCCTGGGCTAATTTCAAAATGGCTATGTAGCCAAGGATGACCTTGAACTTCAAATTCTCCTGCCTCCCATCTATCTCCTGAGTAACGGATTACAGGCATGTGCTACCATGCTGTTTATTTGGTGCTAGGGATGAAAGCCAAGGCCTTGTGCATGATAGGCAAACACTACAACACTAGAGTTACACCCCAGCCTATGTCTTAATTTCTAACGAAAAAGTTTAAAAAGTGAAAAAGAAAAAATCTGGGCATGGTGGCACAGGCCTTTAATCCCAGCACTTGGTAGGCAGAGGCAGGCAGATCTCTGTGAGATCGATGCCAACCTGGTCTACATAATGAGTTCCAGGTCAGCTGGGGCTACTTTTAAAAAAAAGTGAAAAAGAATAAAAATGGAAAAGAGTTATTTGTCTTTTAACAGATCTTTGAAGTTAACCTTTTTATTTACAACTCTACACGCTATTCTTATATAAACTTGAAGCCCAAGGAACCCTCAACAGCAGGACTTTTGATTTTACCCGTTTGAGTGAACATTCTATGGAACCCTAAACTGTCTTTCTGTGCAACACGATGTGCTATGAGACACAGTTGGAGACAGCACACACTTTTGGCTAAGAGGAATGCGAGTTAATTGTTCTGAAATGAGATCTGACACTAGGATTATATAAATGTGCAAAAGGAGGTTAGGAAGGAGGGAGGAGGACATAGAAAGGGGAGGGAGGGAGGGAGGGGAGAGGATGGGCAAGGCACCTTTCTGGGTGTGCTTCTTCAACGGCAGCATGGGAATAACAGTTATAGTATGCAAGTTCAAGGCTCTCTATAGAATTAAGTGAGATTGTCCAAAAGGCCGTGGCACAGTGCCTGGGGCGCATACACACACACACACACACACACACACACACACACACACACACACACACGGCTCAATACTTCGTGATTATTTCTGGGCTTACTGCCCAAAACACTGGAGAGGGGGGTAGATGAGAGGTGACTGAGGTCTTTCCAGACATCCAAAAATTCTGTGATGATTCTGCCTTGTGTGCTTCAGAAGCACTGGCAATTCTGGCATTTCCAACCAGCTGCTTAGAAAACCAGTGTGGACCTGCGGAGCTCCAGGTGAGCCTCAGCATCTTCCCCGGAAGTAAATGAATTTGATCTCAGTTCTGATAAGAGCCTTCACCTTTTCCAAATCACCACAGGACTAGAAATCCTTCCTTTGTTGACAAATCTTGGCCCCAAAGCGCGCATTTGGGCGCCTGACATCCTTAGGCCCTTGGCTTCTGCTCAGAAAGCGCTTTCCAAGTTCTAAGAAGGAGACCTGCTCTCCGCGGGTGTGGTCCACCTCGCCAGCCTTGGCGCCGCGCTCCCAGAGAACGTGCCTTGGATCGGCGCGGGGCTCTCAAAGGTGGGAGGGCGGCTAGGTTAGCACCAGGGCGGAGGATGGGGTGGCGAGAGTGCCCGGAATGCGCCACCACTCCTACTCTCTGCGCCTGGGCGCGGCCGCTCGCGGCGCGGGCTGGGTGAAGGGTCCCGCCTGCCACCGCCCAGCATCCCGGGTCCCCAGCCGGCGCGCAGACTCCGGCGGCCGCGATCCCAGCCTGCGGCGCGCACCCCTGACCCGGCCCCGCCCCCGGCGGCCAC
>NW_008354494.1:937999-994799 GCF_000622305.1 Nannospalax galili
CGCGGCTCTGACTGGCAGGCGGAGGGCTGTCTCCCGCGCCCGCCTGCCCGGCGCGGTCCGAGGATGCGGGGGGGCGATGCCCGGGGCCAGGGACGCGCTCTGTCACCAGGCGCTGCAGCTGCTGGCCGAGCTCTGTGCCCGCGGGGCCCTGGAGCACGACAGCTGCCAAGATTTCATCTACCACCTGCGGGACCGAGCCAGACCCAGGCTCCGAGACCCAGGTGAGCGCCGTCGCCGTCCGGCGTGACCAAAGGGATGGGGACTCGGGGGCCGCGCCAGGGCCCGAGGCGGAGGAGCGGCGCGGACGGGCGGAGGGCTCGGGGAGCTGCGCCCGGTGGCCTGACGCTGAGCCCTGGCGGGGACCCGGGCTGAGGCTGCGCGGACGCCGAGCGCGGTGGGCTGGGAGGAACCACGCCCGCCACCTGCGCTCCTGCCGCGGGGCTCCTGGGGGCGGCTCCAGCTCCGAGGTGCGCGCTCCTCTTCCCCCGCTCGCCGCCCGCCGGGAGAGGCCGCCGAGGCCTCTGGAGCGGAGAGAGGGAGGGGACAGCCCAGGAAACTCTGGGAAGTTGGGAGTTGGGGATGGCCCCGGGCTGCAATCAAATCCCACCGGGAGATGCTCAGCCCGGTGCAGCCGCTTCCTCTCAGTGCTCTGGGGTGAGAAGGGAGCGCCGAGATCGGGCTTGGAGCGGGGCCCGGGAGCCAGGTCTTGGGTAGCCGGGCTTGAACCTTTCCCCTGCGGGTCGAAAGGCGGCGAGGCCTGGGTTCCCAGCTTGACCGGTTGCCGCAGCCGGGCACCCTTAGAGTGGGTGGGTTCTCCATGCATGGCTTGTGCACCTGGCAGTTGTCCTGGTGGAAGTTGCGAAGCTCCCAACTTCGGAAAGTTCATTTATTTTGGCATTTGACCAATTAGGGTTGGAGGACAGAGTTGATTGAAGGGATTTGCTTCCTCCAGGGGCCCTAGGTCTCCAGTGTCTTCTCACTCCCTGCCGGGCACTGGAAGATACATTCCTTTCCCAGAGATCCTTCTCACTTGGAATCATTTTCTGGAATATTTTTCCAGCTTAAGTGTTTTAAATTAAAAGGGCATATCGTGGTTGAATTGCTAAAAATAGGATGAGAAAATGGCCTTTGCTTTGATGTTCCTGTATGTAAACATTGGCTATAAGCTATTGCTGTGCAAATTATTCCGTATGAGTTTTTCTCATTTTAAGCCAGTTCATTATGTAAAAATGCTTTTACCCAAAGGATAGAGAATTGGAGAGATTCACAGAGAGCCTGACTTAAATTAGCCTACTTTTGATAGGGTATTTGAAATGTGTGGGGTGAAGGCAGGTGTTAAAAGTTTATGCCAGATTTTTCTGTATCCAGAGGCTTTATTTTTCATGTCTGCTGTTACATTAAGAAGTTTATCAAATGATCACTAAATGTTTTACTTCAAAGGGAAGAATTAAATGGAGAAATACCGATTCAAGTGATTTCCCAGGAGGTTTAGTTGTCCAGCCTGTGTAAGGCTGGTGGCTGGATGAGAATGTGCTTCACTGAGCACAGTGAATGGGGGTACCTCACCTCCCCAACAGGAGTCCCAGGCGGATGCCCAAGTGGGGATGTTTAGCAGGACCAAGCCCATTGAACGTGCTTTTCCCAAAGCCAGTGTAACTGCTGGGAGCTCTCTGTTGCTGCTTCAGTGACACAGGTTCTCTGTTACCCCAGACAAGCTGTCATTTTTGCCTGGGGAAGCCGTATGCAACTGCTTCTGAATTGCACATTTCATAGCCACATCTTTTTGACCAATTTCTGCTTTCCCCCTGCCCAGGTTCTCTCAGGCCCTGCACAGGTCAGGGCTAGAGGAAAAGTCAAAAGAATCCACCTCATGAGAGATCTGATTCCTTGACTGAAACATGGCTGTGGATGAGTGGGCCTTGCTGCTCCTTGAGTTCCTGAAAGCAGAGCTCTGTGTACACTAGGGCACAAGGCTTTGAGGGACCTTCCACCCCTCTGGCTCTTTGGGTGGTCAGGAAGTAGTCTGCTCAAGAGGCAGGAGAAGGACTCTGCAAGTGCAAGGTGGGAGAAAATGAGGCCAAAGGTGGCATCCAAAGTGCTACCCTCTCCTCCAGGGCTCTTCTGCTCAGGCCAGATCTCCCTCCATTTCCCTCCTTCCTCGCTTTGCCCACATTAATTCTTTCATCACATGCATTTATCTTCATCCCTCTGAATCTGTTTGTCCAAGCGGAGAGTACCCTTAATCTCTGAGCCCTAAAAGCTGAGGGCTGAAGCTGCCCTGCACAATGCTAAGTGAACAGCACCTCTGTTGTTGCATAGAACCATCCAGAACAACCCTGTGCAGCTGCCCAGATGGGTCCCCAGAGAGCCCACTCTGTAAATGGGTGATTTCCTTTTCTGTGAAAGAATTCACCTGAATGCGGCATCCCTGCCTCTGCCTGTTGTCTACCCAAGGCTGCCCTGTGGTAGCTGTTTTTTCAATCTCCATTAATGCTTTCGGTTATAAAAGGAGAAAACATGTCATTCTCGGCAAAGTGACATTGCATCTAGGATGCTTGTTCCTTTTTTTGGAGGTTGGGTAAGGCTGGTTCACAGGCCAGTGCGCTTGAGACAGCAGGAAGAGCATGTGGAAAGGACCAGAAGCAGGAGTATCGTTGCTTTGATTCAAGGAGCAGTGACTTCAGGGGTGGCTGGAGGTGGAGAGTGGTAAGAAATGTGGTCCAAGGTTGGAGAGGGTAGGTCATGCAGGGCCTTGTGGGCAATTAGAAGGACTTTGGTTTTAACTCTAAATGACACATGAAACCATTAGAAGTTGTTGCAGAAGTGAGAACCCAGAATGCCCACATTGGGAAAATCTTGTAGAAGAGTAAGGGCGAAGACAGAGATGTGTTCCTGGTCTGTTTCTGAAATCCAGGAAGAGGTGGATGGATGCTCAGCCTGCTCCTAATGGAGGAGGTAAGATGTAACAATTATGGACCAACCTGAAGGTACTGCTACAGGCATTCTTGACAGGAGATATGAGTATGATTCTCAGATCTTTTGACCTAAGCAACCCCATTTACTGTGCAGAGGTGTTAGGACGAGGCTTGGAGTAGGGAGTGGTATCAGGAGGTTTCTACTTTGTGTTTAACTTTTTGTACATGTGAGTGTGGGATGCCTCTTCAGTTAGCCAAACTGTCTTGTAGTCAAATGGTCTTTAACACTGCCACCGGGCCATGTGCTTAGTTTGTGTCTGGAAGCCTCCCTGTCAAGATACTGGTCCTAGAAGAGCATTTACTGTTCGAAAGTTTTCCCTTATAGGGAACTGAAAGTGTTCTGAAACATCTACTCTTTGATCTTTGTTGTTTTATTGTACTGGGATTGAACCTAGGGCGTCTTGCATGCTAGCATGCTGGGCAAGTGCTCCGCCGCTGAGCTCTATCCTGACCCTTTGTTCATCTTGATTATACTTTTGTATTCAAGAACAATGTCTCATCCTTTGCTCCATGCTGTAGCCTTGGCTGTTAGGAGGTAAGGAACTGAACTACTACACACCCATTGTTTCTACATGTGGAAAAGAAAGGATGTTGGAACATAGATTTCCTGGTTTTGAAACATGTTTAAAAATATTTATTATTTTAGTTTCATGTTTATGAGTGTTATACCTGCATATATATATATATATATATATATATATATATGTACCCATGTCATTTAGTACCCACTGAGGACAGAAGAGGGCATTGGATCCCCTGGAACTGGAATTGTAGGTGGTTGTTAGCCGCCATGTGGTGCTGCTGGGATTTGAACTCTGGTCTTCTGCAAGAGCAGACAGTGCTCTTAAGCCAGAGCCATCTCTCTAGCCCCATGTTTAATCATTTTCCCTGTCTTCCCTGCAGGATGCTAGCATGTCTGTGCCATACATTTTGTGTCTGCCATTCTTTCCAAAGCACTTGCTTTGTGCCTGCAGCATCTGGGAACTTGTCAGACATGCAGGATCCCAGGCCCACTCCAGACTTACTGAATATTCATTTTTACTGTTACAGGACTCTCAAGTGAGGCATGGGTACATTTAAGTTCAAGAAATGTGGTAAAATGGAAGACATATGTGGGGACAGTGCAGTGGAGAGTGGTAAGCCATCTCACGGCCTGGCTCTCCATTTAATAAAGCCTTGGGCCTAAGTCAGAGTAACTTCTTCTGTAGTCACGTCGTGTTTACAGTTGTCTCTCGGTAGCTGAAGGACGTTGGTTCAGGACTCCCAGGATGCAAAAATTTGAAGATGTTCAGTCTTTTATGTAAAAATATAATAAGGTTTAAATGTAACCTATGCACATCCCCTCTTCTACTCTAAATCATCTCTGTTGCTTTTAATGACTAACAATGTAAATGCTCTGTAAGGAGTTGTTATACTCTATCAGAGACTAATGAAAAGAAAGTCTCTACATGGTCAGTGCAGACACATTTTTCCCCAAACATTTTTGATCTGCAGTTGTTTAAATCCATGGCTGTGGAGGGCTTGGATACAGAAAGCTGACTTTACTCACAACATAGACCTCATTGTCAATGGAAATTGCCTAAGTGTTTTTATAACAGCTATCCTTAGACTTACTTTCTCTATTTTGAACTTGTATAGTGGATTAAATCCTTAAGAGCAGGTTAAATTGTGTGCAGTTAGAGTTACCGTAATATTTTGGTTATGAATTCTGTTACCTGGGTATTAGCTTTCCATTTGTGTGTCAGCTTCACGTTTTGCATGATTTCAGTGTTTGTATCCAAGCTCTAGAAAATGTTCACTAGCTGAAGTGTGAAGCAGAGCCTTATGCAACACTGAATTCTCTTTCCAGGTAAATATTACTTTATTCTGGAAAGCACCCCTTCCCCCTCAGGGCTTTTAACTTTGGCTGCACATTAGAAATACATAAGGGCTCTAACAGAGAAAGAAAAATAGCAAAAACTTAAGGGTGGCTGGAATGTACCCTAGGCCAATTAAATCAGTCTCTAGGGGTGGAGCCTGGGATCGGTGTTTTCCTAAGTTCCTCCCATGATTCTAAGGGGAAGTCAGGTGTAGGACAACTTCCAAGACCTTAAAGCAAAGGAAATATTCACCTAACTCTTCCTTTTTGCAAAATAAGGAAAGACGGTATAAAAAACCAGGGGATTTGACTGCTGCCCTTGAATAACTGGTACCCATATCAGCTATTTGACAATATTTTTCCAAGTTTTTATTTTGAGGGCTTTAAGAAAATTATCACAAGCCTCTATTATATCCACTCAATTTGAAGAGAAAGGGCATTAAAAGTCAAGTGTGATGGCATCCATCTGTAATCCCAGAGCTTGGGAAGTAGAAACAGAAGATGAGGAGTTCAAGGCCAGTTTTAGCTGCATTGTGACTTTGAAGCTGGCCTGAGCTGCGTGAGATACTGTCTCAGAAAGAAAAGGGGGTGGGCAGACAAGGGACAATAGGAAAACTTTACCTAAAATGATTTTGTTAAAAGTTCAGAATGTAGAAATGTAGAATCTTCACTAATAGCACTTTGTGTTGAATTATAGTGAAATCACTTCTTAGAAGGTATTTATACATATATAGTAATATTTAAATATGATTTCTAAGGGAAAAATCTTCAAAATAATCATTGTGATTAAACGTTAGCCTTAATTCAAAATTTCCAAGACAAGTCAAAATAATCTCTTAAAACATTGGGATTTTTAGGAATAGTTATTGATGTGATCATGTACAATGAGATTAATTTTTTAAAAATCAATGTTAATTGCAATCAGGGTGTAGAGTCTTGTAAGGAATGAGTGACATGTTGGATGCATGATATGTGAAGATGAAATTTCCGTTTATCTCAGTGACATTTTAGGGCATCTTCATAAATATTTTATTTAAACGTGGTTTTTTTAAATCTCTGTGGGATTCCTCTACATGGGCCAGTGAGTGGTTTAGTCATGAGGTAATTATCAAGAGGGAGAAACAAAAGCAAACCTTGGTACAGGCATCACAGGCATCCCTGTGGCCTGCTGCCTCTTTCAGAATAAACAATCAAAGGCATAAACTTTTTGATGTGGTCTAGACTCTCAAGGAAGAATGAAGTTGAGAGTGAGGGCGTGCACCCCAAAACTCCCTTTGTGTTGAGCACAGGTGATGCCACTAGAAGGCATGCTGACACCTCTGTTTGTGGGCATGTGTGGCTTCCGTGGGCTTGGCTTAGAAGAAATACATGATCCCTTCTTTCCAAAATGATGTGAAGGGTGTCATAAGTTCACAAGCCAAAGTGTATAAATGGGAGAGGCTTAGAGGAATAAATTGGGGAGCTAGACTCATTGTGAGAGCATCAGTGTGGTATGTATTTCTGATTTCTGAATGAGATCACACTTGACTTGTACAGGACTTTTCTCTGTGAGAGTTGGTCTTTCTGGTAGCCTTCACTGTGCATCATCATGACTTTTCTTTTTGGGGGGATTATTGTGTAAGCCAGTCTGGGCTTCATCTCCTTATGTAGCTGAGGCTGACCTTGAACTCCTGATCTTCCTGCTCCACCTCCCAAGTGATGGGACTTAAAGCAAATACTGTTAAGCCTGGCACAACTTTTGTTTCAAGTGTTTTATTTAGTTTGTTCTGGGAATAGGCTTTAGACCAAAGCAAATGCAGAAGACCAGGCTTTGTAGATCTACTTGAAAAATTCATGCATCCTGGTGCCTGGATTTTACCACATAATTTTGTGTGTATGGCAGTAAGGATGGAGCCCAGGACCTTGTGCATTGCAGGCGAACTATTTACAGACTGAACTGTATCTATAACCAAAGGGTTTTAATTTCTTTGTGGCTTGAGACAAGGACTTGCTCTTTAGCCCAGCCTGGTCTCAAACTCACTACGTAGCTGAGGCTGTCCTGAAATCTATGTTGAACCGCCTGCCGTGTCGTCACCCCAGTGCTTAGATTACAAATGTGTACCCCTCTGCCTGGCTTACATAAAAAAAACCAGCAGTGTTGGTAAAACTATACCTAAGGAGCAACTTTTAGAAAAGATTTATTATTTTCATGTATATCTGTGTATGCCTTCATAAGTTTGTGTTCAAGAACATACATGCAGGAGCCCACAGAGGCCAGAAGAGAGCATTGGATGCCCTGGAGCTAGAGTTACAGGCAGTTGTGAGTCACCGTGTGGTAGCTGGGAACCAAGTCCTGGTCCTCTGCAAGATCAGTGAGCATTGGTAACTGGCGAACTAAATGCACAAACAAACAGCAGCAAAAATTATACCGAAGGGGAAAAAAATCTCTCAAAAAACCAGTATGATAAAGTGGAATGGAATGGGCTAAAGCTTTGGAGTCAGAATCAGATCTTTCTTGAGAGGAAGAGTTCACTCCCTGAATTGCTCATTGATAAAGTGGGACTGGCTCGTTAAGGCAGCCCAGTGTTCAGAATAAATACTCAAGTACCTGCTGGATAAATATGTGATGTTGCTGGCAGTGGTTTCCCCTCACGTTGCTTTTCAGCGGTGGGCCACGGACACACGTTCTTCCTGTTTTTATTTCTTCCTGGCAGTATTTCTTCCCTGTGTTTTTACCTGTGCACCCTGAGCAAGGTTCTACCTCTGCACTCTTGTTTTCTCATCAGTAAAATTAATGACCAGTATCTGGGTTACTGTTCCAATATCAAGATTAAGTGTGAGATGCCAGTTCAGTTTAAATTTCAGATAAATAACATGTGCTATTGTGTGGTACGTACTTATTCAAAGTAGTTATCTGTTTTCCGAAATTCTAATTGAAGTGGGCATCCTTTGTTTTTATTTGATAACGTTGGCAAACCCAATGTATCATGATGCACATAAAATACTTACGATATAATAAATGCTCAATAAACATTAGCGGTTATTGCTATGACTATTGTACAATTAAAATTATTCTTTTTGTTGTGATTACTATCCAAAGAATAGTCTTTACTGGGGGCATTTCAGGCTTCTAGGCTTTCTTCTTTTCTTCCCTCCTTTATTTCTTTCTTTCTTTTTGGTATTGTTTTTGGTTGTTTTTTCTTTTTTTTTTTAATTGAGACAGGGTGCCACTTTGTAACGTAGGCTGGCCTAAACTCATTCTGTAGCCCAGGCTAGCCTTTAACTTGTGGCAGTCCTCCTGCCTCACCTCCAGAACGCTGGGGTTCCAAGTGTGTGCTGCCGTCCCCAGTGGTGCTTCTTTTTCTCTAGCAGAGTAGCAACATTTATCTATAGTCCTCTGCTTCCAGGGGGCGGGGATAATACATGATCAACAATCAGCTCAAACTGATTTCTGGTAGATCTGTGTCACTTAGCCCTGTACATGTCCGCGGTAAATCCAGTCTGCTAATTCAACAGGGTCGAACTGGCTGTCTCATTGTTTTAATCTGTATTTCATTGTTGGTAGGATTGAATATTTTGATATGTTAAATTTGTTATGTAGTTCCTCCCAGGTGGATTTTCTGTCTATTCTGTCCAATGTGTGTGTGCTTTTTAAAATGCTTTTCTTACAAATTTGCATTTGTTAGAATGTAAAAACTCCATCAAACTAGCTCATAGAGAGACCATTGTACAGCAAATTAACTCAGGTTGTCTGACTCTAATCAGTTCACTGTACTGTACATTCTGTTTTGTATCTGTGTGTATGTGTACATGCATATGCATAATGCTTATGTGTTTGTGCTCATGTGTGAGTGCAGCACCCTCATGTGGAAGTAAGAGGATGCCCTCGGTGTTGGTCCTTGCCTTGTTTGAGGTGGAGCCTCTTCCTACATCAGGCTAGTTGGCCTTATGAGCTTCCTTGGGGTCTCCTCCTCCCTGGCACCTTACCCTAGGAATGCTGGGATTACAGATGCCTACTACCACATCCAGCTTTTCATGGGCACTGGGGATTTGAACTCAGGTGTTCATGCTTGCATGTAAGCACTTTATCTGCTGAGCCATCTCCCAGCTCTTTTGTTTTGTTTCTTTTGAGGTAGGGTATCATGCAGATCAAATAGGTGTGGAACTTAGTGTGTTGCTGAGAATGACCTTGGACCCCTTACTCTCCTGCCACCACTGTAATTTTCTCTTTCGATGCAAAGTGCTGCCTTTATTTATGTGAAATAAGAAAGAGCTCCATACTTTCAGAGGTGTTTTTTTATGATTCCACTCCATTCCATCCTTCCGTTATTCAGACTGATATGATCAATCTTTTCTAATTAAAATTAAGTTCAAAAACATTCATTGAGTGCCTCTTAAGTGCCATGTACTAGCTTACGCATGAGTAATTGAAAGATATATTAGACAGTCTTATTGCCTGTATGGAATTGAGATAAAATAATAATTGCAATTAAAAAATAAAGGCAGGAAGGGAGATAGGCACTGAATACAGTGCAGGAAAAGAGGAGAGAAGTAATTAGCAGGCTTGAAAGGGTCTGTGAAGGCTCTAGAGAAGTCTCTGTATGGGTGGAGCAGTTTGCCTGGAACTTATGGGTAGGATGGGTGGTCCATGAAATTTCAAAGCCAGTAAAACAGGAGGGAATGGGTCCTTGGTACTATAAGCACAGTGCAAGCTTGGAGTGCTGAGTAATGAGACGACTGTAGTAAATACTGGTCCAACTTGGAAGTCCTTGTAGGCCTTGTCAGAGTCCACAGTGCTAGGGCAGCTGACACAGGAAGCCTCAAAGTGCTGCGACCTATGACGAGCTGAAAGTGTCCATTCTCAGCACAAAAGGAGATTTTGGAGTCCCCTGACTGCAGCCTCGCTAGTCTTCTGTGTCCTCGTGGGAGACGCTGCAGCTGGTGGCTATGGTGTTCTCCTGCCGAAGGTAAGGTCCTGACAGGACATCTTACATTCGGTGATTCCAATTTTCGAATGCACTCATATCACCCTAAAACTCAAGTATAATTGCCTCATACAGAGGTAAAAACTGCCGTCAGCAAGCTGAGACATCTGGTTCCAACATCTGGGTTCCAGATATAATTTCAAAGATGCCAGCAGTGACATCTTGTTTCCTTGCCTGGTTATTCAATAATGAAAAAGCAGTGTGTTCAGTGGCACTTCAGTTGATGGATCCATGGACACACACAGCCTATTTCCTCCGATGTCTCAGGTCCCAGCCAGGGAATAAGCATGGAAGGCCTGCCTGGTACCCATCAGGCTGTGCTGTGAAGATATTTTTTTTCCCTTCATATGGATGCTCCAAATTAAAAAAAAAAAAAAAAAAAGCATGGTGTTTTCAAAGTAGTTAAATTGAATGCTATTAGGAGGGTCACCTGATGTCCACCTTCCATAGCTGTCTCCCCACGCATGTACTTTGCTTAACACATTTATAGGACATTCCTGGTTACTAAAGATGTTTCAGTTTGTGTTAAGGTAGTAGTCAGAACCCCTGAAGCTTTTAATCGAAAACTGAGGTGAGAAGATTTACTTCTGTTTTTGATTTTTTTTTTTTTTTGAGATAGAATATCAAACTGTAACCCAGGCAGTCCTGGAACTCTGTGGCCCTGGCTGCCCTTAAACTCATTTTAATCCTCTTGCCTCGGCCTCATGAGTGCAGGGATTACAGATATGCGCCGCCAGACCCAACTCAGATCTGCCATGTGAGTATTCTGGAGACAGGATGAAGGTGGAGTGTGCAGGTAATAATTAGGGATGGATGCCTCCTCATGTTTATTGAGCATCTCCTGGGTTCCAGGCACTGTTCCTGGTGCAGTCATATGTCATGGGAAAATGGTCTGAAAAGTGCAGCATTAGGCAGTCTCCTTGTGCAAACAGAGTACTCTCATGCATGTCTCCTTGGTGCAGCTCAATCCCTCAACATAACCTTTGTATGCAGTTGAGAGACAAGTTTTTCAGCCTCATTATAATTGTACAGTACCATTCATGTAGTCCGTTGTTGACCAAAATGTCATTTTGTGACATGTGACTATATACTACATACAATGGCTAGCTGTCTAGAGTATTGTACATGTGTGCATGCAGTTGTACCTACAGCAATAGTTTGCAAACAAAAACCAAACAGCTAGCCTCAAGGAGCTTACATATTAAGGAGGGGATTAATTGTATGTAAATTAATTAATTACATAGTATGTTAAGTAGTAACATGCTAAAGAGAATAAATATGGGAAGAGGATAAGTTGCTTTTGAGCTAAGCTCAGAAAGAGATTTGAGAACAAGACGCATGCCTGGGGGAAGAGCATTCCAGGCAGGAGAATGGCAGGTACAGAGGTCCTGAGGCAGGAACATACCTGGGGTGTTTCGATTCGTCAGGAACCAGTGGAATTACAGTGAAGTAGCGGAGGAGGAGAACACCAGTGGGTGAGGGCAGAAAGGTGATGACAGGCTGTGTGTAATGTCTAGGAGTCATTGTAAAGAACGTGATGTTAGTGTTGAGTAGATCAGTTGGTAGAGTGCTGGCCTGGTATGCACAAAGTTCTGACCTTGATTCCCAGCACTGTATGAACTAGGTAAGGTGTACAGGTCTATAATTCCAGCATTTGGGTGGTGGAGGCAGAGGGATCAGAAGTTCAAGCTCGTCCTCAGCTTCATAGCAAATTTAAGGACAGCCTGGGCTACGTGAGACCCTGCCTCAACAAAGAATAGAGAAGTAAATACTAGTGGCGGACATGAGAGAAGTTTATTTTTTTATGCTGGGAGAGTTAGCAGCACTTGTTGATAGGAATGAGCTAGCATAGAGAATGAGAATTCATGATGCCAGAGAAAGAGGGGAGGGTTGCTGGAGTGATGTCCTTGCTTTGATAGTTGTGTGCATTTTCCAGGAGTTTGGGGGCGAGGTCCAGACAGCAGAGATGTGGGTGAGTACCCAAGAAACATGGACAAAATTTAAAGCTAAGCTGTTAGATGAGTGTAGTGTTTTAATATACTCAGGCTATGGTAACAAACTCACTATAAAGGGAAGATGAGAAATTCTAATCTGCAAGCATTTATTTTCCATAGTTCTAGATGCTGGGAAGTCCAACATTGAGGCACTAGAGAGTCATTGTCACCCAAGGTCCTGTTCCCCTCAGATGGCACCTCTCTGTGTCCTCACATGGTAGCAGGGGAAAAAATGTTCTCTTGGAACATCATTGATTGATTGAGACAGAGTCTCAAGTAGCCTAGGCTCGCCTCAAGCTTTCTGTGTAGCCAACCATGACCTTGACTTCTGATCCTCCTACTTCTACCTCCCTAGTGCTGGGATTACAGGGATGTGTCACCATGCTCAGTTTGTCATGGGCCTCTTTATAAAGGGCCCTGATCCCATTCATGTGCGTTCTTCTCTTGTTTTTAATTTTTGGGCAGTATTGGTAATTAAGCCCAGTGAATGCTAGGTAAGCACTCTTCTGCTGAGCTTCATCCCCAGTGGTCCCCTTATTTTCTAATTACCTCCTAAAAGTTCTCACTTCTTAATATTGTCATGTTGGTGATTAGGTTTCAACCTGTGAATTTGAGGGCAGGACATGAATGAACATTCAGACCATAACATCTACCAAGGGCCAGAGGAACCTAGAAGTCACTCAGCTCATCAGAGATTGGGTGATATAGTACTACCAACAAGGAGACAGATTAGGACCAGTGAGAAAGTCTTCCTGGGGAGAGAGAGCAATCCACCACATGGATAAGCCAGTAAGCGCAGGAGCAGACCGTCCCACTGAGCAATGAGAGTCATTGATGACCTTCAGCCAAGTAGTTTTGGAGGAAAACACCTGGAGAAAGTCTGAGTAGTCTTTTGAGAAGAGAATGAGAGAGGAAATTTAAAGGAAAAGTGAATTTCATTAAGGAAAAGAAGACAAGTCAAAAGATGACTTTTAAAGAAAGAGAATCCTTTGTGTGCTGGAGAGAAGAAAAACGGGTACAGAGGATTGATCTGCAGTCCTGCAATGTGCTGGGTTAGTGAATGCTTCAGTCACTGATTGTCAAGGAGTCAAGGCAGAATCATGGGCACAGGAGGGTAGGTATCAGGGGAGGAATTCCATAGACGTTTGTCTTCTGATCTTCCATTCTCCCTGAAATAAGTTCTGAGAGGGGCCTGGGTCAGAAGTGATGAAGGCTTGACATCAGGGTAATTGCCTAGGAGTTGAGGGAGTGAGTGGATGCAGTGTGGCTGCTGGCCAATCCAGAGGACCTGCTTCCAGTTGGTGATCATGGCTTTCCATGGAAATCCATCTGCACAGGTGTGTGCTTCTCTTCTGCCACCTTCAACTGTGTTTGCACAAGCAAGGAAAGAGATATTTATTTTTTACTCTCTCTGTATGTGTGTGTGTGCACGTGCATGTGTGTACACATGTGCCACAACTACATATGGAAGTCAGAAGAGAACTTGTGGGAGTTGGCCCTCTCCCTCCACCATGTGGGTCTTGGCTAGCCAGCATTCACTTTCACCCACTGAGCCATCTCGCCATCCCTGTGTTTGTGTTTAAACACCTGTTGTGTGTATGCATGGAAGTGTGACAATGTTGGCAGTGTATAGCGTGAAGTGATTAGAGTGCCTGGAACTTCAATGGAATAAGGGGAGAAAGTGCACATACAAGAGGATTAGGGTGGGCTATGGATATGCCCAGTTGTATTTGCCTAGCATGCATAAAGCCCTGGATTTGATCCCAAGCACTGCATAAAACCATGGGCATATGCATGTAATTTCAGTATCTTGGAGGTAAAGACAGGAAGATAAGTTCAAAGTTATTCCCAACTGTAAAGCAAGTTCATGTAGCCTAGACTACATGAGATGCTGTTCAAAAAAAAAAGAAAAAAGAAAAGCTAATTAAGGATTAGAAAGAATGGTATGATTAAGCAGTTATGGGTTCTGAGGGGCGGGAAGACTGTTGGAAATACACTGAAGAGGAGGCGGAGAGTGGAATGTCCATGATCAGGGTGATGGAGATCCTGCCTTGGTTGGTAAGACCACTTCCAGCCATGTCCACTACTTAAGGTCCTAAGATAGGTGGAGGGCAAATTATTGAAAGAGAAGAGCTCAAAGAACTGAAGGCCCAGAGTTTCAGAAGTGTTAACCATTATACGGATATTGAATTATCCAGGAATTATGGTGAAAGTGGTTTTGGGGAGAATGACAGTAAGCCAGCAAGTGTGTTCCAGGAATGAGGGAGGCAATCTGAAGAAAGATAAACTGTCGCAACAAGGATGGGCTGATGTGGCGCAGTCAGACTCTGGGGGAGCTGAAGCTGGAGGATTTTAGAGAAAATGTCGGCAAGTTAGTTTTTATCAGGCAGAAGTGCTGAGAAACCATTTTAAGGTAGTAGATAACTTAGAAGATATTTTAAAGGTAGTCAGTCCGCTGACATAAAATAGAGGGAGCCCGGTTCTTGAGTGCTGCTGGGTGTACTGAGCTTGTGTTCACGTGCTTTGTGAGGCTGACTGCTGAAAGCCAGGCATATTTTGTGTGAAAGGAAAACGAGATTAATTTTGAATACACTAAATTCAAGGACGTACACGACACTTGGTGCAGACGTCCAGGGCAGTTGACTACAGGGCTATGGGGAAGAAGTTAGAATGTCATTGAACTCCAAAGTCTCTTACAGCTCACAAGTTTTGGAGAGTGGTTCCAGTTCTGAATGCATTGGTGTCAACTGGGAAAACATTTAGACATGAGTGCCCTTCCCCCATTGACTGAGTTAGAATCCCAGGATGACAAGCACACTATCTGTGTACATGAGTCCTATGCTCAGACAGGGCTGCAAATGGCATGCTTAATGACCTTCATGGGTTGAACTGACTTTTGTAGACTGATTGTAAAAATAAAATGCTCAAATTATCCATGCAAAATTTTTTATAAGATGTAAGGAAAGGAAATACAATCAGAACAGTGCATTTACTGCATAAAAGTGATACTGTTTTAAGCCACAGTGGGAGTAACCTTAAATTATTGTATGTAACTGCTGTTAGCAACACTAGGAACAAATTCTGTAGAAAATTTAGCTCTAGGATGTAGCTGTACTTAGTAATAATTAAAATCTTGATCTTTATTACTAAGCAGTAATATTATCATCAGTTTTTAATTTAAGATAACTGTATAGTAGATATGTTTGCAAGAACTCTAGGCCATGAGTTTGGAGAACACAGTTGCTTGGTTCTTAACCGTTATTAATCATCTTAAAATACACTTCCTTCTTGTCCAAAAAAATAAATAAATAAAATAAAATTCCTGGAACAGAGAAAGAATTTGACCAGAATGAGGCCACATTATAGCTACTTGTAACACTTTATTCAGAAAATAAAGTGATTCAGAGACTCCCAGATGAAACATATTTTCAATTTTATTTTTTCAAATACTTTGGATGTCAGATGCTGGCATAGCTGAAATCTCTCCGAAGGCTTTCTGGATTATTTCCGAGAGAATGAGAACGCAGGCCTGCCTGTCCCTCTTTAATCTCTTCCTCTGTGACTGCTACTTCAGATTTCACGTCACTGTAATATCCAGAATTTATAGGTCACTCTTCTTCTGGGGCTTTTAGGGTACTTTTTGTGTATTACTTTAATTTTGAGGTAGCTAAAAGTCATCATGCTATGGAATTTACTTCGGAGAGTGTCTACAAAAAGAACTAGAAAATCCCCCGAAGTGTTTCTTTCTTTTCTTCCATATGCTCTTGATAGAAACAGCCCTTGATTCTAACCTACGCTATTTTGAGGTCATTTATGTGTAGATTACTGGGACTTTCTTTGGGGAGAAAAATCTAATCCCCACAGGTTCCGTTTGAGAGGACCCACTCAGCAGACTGATGAGGATTAAAATCACAGCTCTCTTCCATTCCGATGTGTATGTTTTCATCTTTTAATTTTTATAGTCTTATGCCTCAGTAACCCAATCATTGCTGTTTTCCCAGTGCCTTGATCTGTGGGAATTGGGAGGTTAAACTGGGAGCGCCATGGCGTGTAGGTAGATGGTTGTGTCATAGGGTTTGAGGTTGTAGCCCACAACGTAGTTGACTCATCAGATTAGATCAGGGAGGCTCCAGCAAAGAAGCAGGTGGCAAATGGTGGCCTTTGTAATGCCATTGACAGCCTTTCCTATGAAGACAGTCCAGGTTAGCTTTCCACTGCCTGATTCTTTCAGTGTTCAGAAAATAGTTTCAGGGGTTGGCGAGATGGCTCAATGATTAAGAGCACTTGTTACTCTTCCAGAGGACCCAAGTTCTGTTCTCAGCACCCACATCAGGCAGCTCGAGACTGCCTGTAACTCCAGCTCCAGGTTATCCAGTGCCCTCTTCTGACATCCACGGACACCAGGCATGCACATGGTGCATACACATACATCCCAGACACCCATAAATACATATAAAATAAAGGTAAATGAATCTTTAAAAAAGAAAATTGTTTTATTAAATATACTAATAAGAGCAAAACAATTGTCCATGGATTTTATTTTCTTTATTTGCCCTTTTGCTAAAGCTTCATACTAATTTTAATTAATATTCTGGAAACAATGCAAAATATGCTATCACATGAAATTCATAATACAATAAACAAAGAAGACTTAGCAGCCTTGAGCTTTTAATCAGTGAAGCAAAAATAAATGCATAAAACTGAGTTTATTAAAACTTTACAACTTAAGAAACTACTTCACTAATAATACATCAAATAGACAAAATAAATAGGCAGAAGATACAAGTGATGTAGTTAAAAGTCTGACATATGTACATAGGGAACGTCCTACCCAACAAGAGAAGTTATGATCAGGAACCATTAAAAAAAACTTGATCAGTACATGGTCACACCATGGAAAAGACACATTAACTTTGGAAGATAAAATTTCTATGGGCAGCTGAGCATGGTGGCACATACCTGTAATCCTAGAACTTGGGAGGCCAAGGCAGGAGGCCTCATTCCTTTCAAGTATAAAATTTAGTTCTTTTTCAGTAAATCTACAGGATTGTTCAAGCATACTATAAATCAATTCTAGAAAATTCCCATTACCCTAGAAAGATCCCTCATGTCCATGCACTGCTAATTCCCACCCCAAGAGAACACTAAGCTACTTTCCGTCTCTACATGTACTGCTACTGGGCATTCTGTATAAACGGCATCATATTTATGAGAGGGTGCTTTTGAAGCCCAGCCATGTTACCCATAGCATTTGGGGCTTTGTTGTTGTTGTTGTTGTTGTTGTTGTTGTTGTTGTTTTAAATCCTCTAGGTTCAGAGCTGATGATTCAGCTAGAATGGCTGGCCAGCAAGCCCCTGCATCCTCCAGGCCCTTCACTTCCCCAGCACTAGGATTATAAATGCATACCACCATGCGTCTGGCCCTTCATGTGGGTACTAGAGATCCAGACTCAGATCCTCATGCTTGTGTGGCAAGTACTTTACTGACAGCCATCTCCCTGCCTCCCTAGATACAACTTTTTATATGGATGTATTTTTTCATTTCTCTTAGCTGAATACCTAGAAACAGGATTTCTGGGTCATATCGTAAATCTACATTTAACGTTTTGATGAACTGCCAAACTGTTTTCCAAAATGACTTCAGTGTTTTACAATCCCACCCGTAGTGTACAAGGGTTCTCATTTCTCCATTGCCTTGTCAACATTCGTCATTACCTATCTTTTTTATTATAGTCATTCCAGTGGGTGTGAAAAGCTATCTCATTCACAAGAGTAGGTTTCTGAAGAAACAAATACCATCATTTGAGGTGGTGCCAAGGAAGCATGTGATAAAATGTAGCATTATTCCTGATAATACCTTCCAAAACAGAGAGCTAGTATCTTAATGTGATAGGGATGAGGTTGTGACTGATGATGACAGAAACCACAATTGTAACAGTAATAGTGGTACATAATAGGATTTAGTGCCACACACTGTGCCAAGTATTTGCATAATCATTTAATTCAGCTGCAGTGAGGTGGGGTCTGCTGGTATAGGGAAGAGGAATTCAAAGCTTAGGCAGAGCTAGTGATCTCTCTGGCTCTACACAGCCAGCCAGTCCACCTGGGAAGCTGGAGTTGAAGGGGGCACTCTGAGTGCAGATGGCCCCTGTTAGCCCTTGTGCTCTGAGGTGGGGGAGCTCACCTCGGCCTCCTGGCCTCTTCCTCGACTCCTCTGATGCATCTGAAACACTGCCTCCACTGCCTTCTTCACATTACTGTATTTCCTGTTCTTGGGGAAAAATAAAAAGGTGCACAGAAATATGAAACAGAGCAAAAACCAACTAACACCAGCAGTGTAGTGTCTGGTAAAGGGAGCGTTGCATGTGACTGGGGGAGAAAATGGGTTACTCATTGAATAGTGTTGATAAAATTCGCTAATTGTTTGGGGTAATATTCCTGCTCCCAAATTTTCCTCTAGTTTAAATTTTGTGAAAAATTAAGCCATTAGCTTTCCACAGGAAAATATGTGATAATTATTGGATAATCATGTTTCACTACACATGATGATAAAGCGATAATAGCAGATTAAATGCACAAGTAGAGTCAGACATGGTGGCCCATGCCTATAATCCCAGTATCAGATCAAGACTGGGAATGTGGCTCAGTTGTTGAAGTGGATGGTGCAGAATCATGAAGACCCGAGTTTGGATCCCCAGCACCCACATAAAAGCAGGTAGCTGGGACTCTAGTACTTGAGAACAGAGTTGGACAGACAGGTGGATTCCCCACAGCTCATTGGCCATCCAGTCTAGCTAATCAGTGAGTTCTGAGTTCAGTGAGAAATGCTCTCAAAAAAAAAAAAAAAAAAAAAGGTAATGGTGGAGGAAGGTCCCTTCAAACTGGCCTCCATACTTATATGTGCTCCCACACAAAATGCACACATACGCAAACACACGCAAGCACACACGCACACTAAATAAATTCAAGGCCAGCCTTGATCATTTGAAGTAAATTTTAAAAAATCATCTTGGCTGGCGTTGTAGCTCAGTGATGGAGTCCTTGCCTAGCATGCATGAGGGCTTGGGTTCAATTCCCATTTTTTAAAAAAGATTTATTATTTATTTTTGTTTCTGTGTGTCTCTGTAGGTGTGCATGTGTATGCCTGAGGAGATCGGAAAAGGTATCGGAATCTCAGGAGCTGGAGTTACAGGCAGTTATGAGCTGCCTGACGTGGGTGCTGGGACTCAAAACTGTGGTCTTCTGGAAGAGCAGTGAGCCCTCTGGACCTCTGAGCCTTCTCTCTAGTCCAATCCCCAGGGTTTGTTGTTTTCAGCTCTCTCTTTTAAGATGAAGGTAGGCTGCCCAGGTCTGGAAGATTCCAAGTAGCTATAGGATCTACGTTCTTTCTATTTTTTCTTTTTAGTTCAGAGCTTTGAGACCTTGATCTTTTTATATAGTTGAGAATGACCTTGAACTCTGGATCTTCCTGCCTCCGTCTCCCAAGTGCTGGGCTCACTGACATGCACCCCCTTGCTTGGCTTAGTCTGCTCTTTTGGAATAATCTTTCTTAATGTCCCACTCAACCTCCTGCTTTCATCCATTGATCAGATTCTGTAAGTGCCCCTACCTCCTATGAGAAAAGGGAGAAGTGAGGTTTCTTAGCTTGATAGGTTGTCAGTACAGATACAAATAATGCCTGAAAAAATGTTGATTTACTGGCAACTACCAGTTTCTGTCACATTTGAGGTAGGCGAAGCCTTTGCATGACCCCAAAGCTAACAACCATAAAAGATGGGGTTGGCAAATTTCGACAAACATAACAATATAAACATTTTTGAAGGCGATATTAAAAGCAAACTGAAAGTATACCACCAAGTAGGGCATGTCAATAGCAACAAATGACAGAGAATTAACATTCTTAAAGTATGTAGAAATACACTTATTAATGAGAAATGTGATATCTGTGCCTTTTGGAGAGAAAAATGCCATTTTTTAAAATTCTGTAAGCGTACAAGAGCACAGTGTTACTGTTCAGGCAGTTCTTAGTCTTAGGTATACATTTTTGTTTGTTTTGAGTGTTTTCATTTTAATTCTCTGCCCTCAAGGGCACATTCTGGGCTCGTCTGTTAAATGCTCGCCTGTGTTAATAAATATCCAGTGATGGGCTGTTTGATTTTAGGGCAGACTTGATGTGCTTACCTGAATGCTCAATTAACTGCCATGGTGAGAATCGTCTGCTTTGAGATAGATAAGAAGATCAAATCAGTAACCATTCTCAGTCCATGCTCAGTCCGGTGCATCATCAGGAAGTGAATTAAAGAGAAACCGTTAGTGGTCCTTTTCCTACATACTAATGACTGAATTTCAAATCCTAGAAAAATCTTTGCATATTATTGCTGTTATAGATTGAAATGTTTTAACTGAGTTCAGGACTTGGGATCATTGGAAGGGGGCACTATTTCTGGCCAGATTATTTAGACAATAATAATTCTTCACAGTTTCCTGTTAACATCTTCTGATTTAACAAGCAAGTTGGAGCCAAGTGATTTTTGGCTATTTGGTATCCTTGGTAACCACTGTTAGATGATGAATTGAATCAGTTAAAATTAATTTTTTATAAAACTATGCTTTCATTAGAGGGTACTGGCTTTGATGTTTGCATGCACAAGAAATCCACATGCATGCACACATGTATGCAGTGTCATTGGAGATGGAGACTATTATAGGAAAACCCTGCAAAGCCTAGCAAAAAAATCCACATAACAAGTGGGGAAGATGAAGGAAGGTTGCAAAGGACTCTGCCTTTCAGGACTCTGCCTCTGTTTGGAGAGGGGAGACTTATATAAATGAAGGAACCTGAGGCATAATAACCACTGTGTGAGCTTTTGTTTGACTGGAGAAGTAGCCTTCCTTTCCCACATCTGTGAGTGCTAACCTGCATGACAAAGCTATTTTATTGTTACAGAAGTTTGGAATAGCTAGAGAACACATTTTTTTTCTGATATGAAATAATGCTGCATATATTGAAGCTCCAGACTTACTTGCAATGTCAACTGAGGAAGAATTTTCCTTTGGTCCTGAGAGGTATGCCTTGCCTGAGGGCCCTACCTGCTATAACCCTGCACTCCCAGAGGTTAACTTTTTGACAGTATTGCTTAAATGAGGGAAAGTCAGTGCTGAGTGAACAGTCTGGTGTGGATGACTGATGGGTGCTGTAGTTGTACTCCCATCCACATCTGGATCTGTAGTGAAGGGTAGGTGAGAGCAACCCACAGCACTGACGTGTGTCCTCAGACGGTGGCCCAGGCCTTCACTCTGCAGATTCCCCAGAGGAGCTGAGGAGGAATGGATGCTCCTGTTTTCACCTCCACACATGATTTTGGCTACTGATGACCCCAGGTGCTTCTGCTTTCTCTCAGAGGAGCTGGAGACGGAAATTGAGGCTGGGGGAGCAGGCGCTGAGCTTTTGGGAGAGAACTCACCAGTTCATTTTTGAGATTGAGTGCTTGGAAGTCTTTATTATTTGATCTGCCTTTGTTCTGTGTGTAAATACTTCCTAAACAAACACTTCAAGCAAAGTGCTAGGCAGTCTATGCAACCTGGGTTCAAAGACTGCTTTACTGCCTGATAATTGTGCGCCCTGGGGACAGTGACCTAGCTTCTTGGGGTTTCAACATCCTCTTCTGCAAGATGAGGATAGTAGTGTTTATAGGAGAACTGTGAGAGATGTGAATAAGATTGGAACAGGACATGACACAGAGATCAATTAGTGTTAGTTCTCTCATTGATCTGCACAAGCAATTCCTAGCACATTTTTTATTTTTGCTTCTGTTCATCAGTCCTGTCTTTCCTCGGGCTCTACTCTGGGCTCTACTCTGTAGTTATTTTGTCGTCTTTTTCTTCAGCTTATCTTTGCTTGCTTCATTTTATCTTCCAGACTTTATTCATCATTTTTGTTGCTTTTCTCTTTTTTTAATTTTATTATTTTTATTTTAAGTGTACGAGTGTTATGCCTACATGTAGGTAAGTGCAGTGTCTGCGGAGGTCGGAAGAAGTTGTTGGATCCCCTGGGACTGGAGTTACAGACAGTTGTTAGCTGCCATGTGGGTGCTGGGATTCGAACCTGGATCTTCTGCAAGAACAACCAGTGTTCTTAAGCTCTGAGCCATCTCTCCATCGCCCCTATTTGTTTTTTAAAACAAGGTCTCACTGTAGCTCAGGCTGACTCAGAGATTGTGGTGATTTTCCTATTTCAATTCTGGGATTACAGGTGTACACACCACACTTGGTATTTGCTGTTTTTCTTAAGTGCATAATGGGATTTAGCTATTTATTTGTCATGGAGCCAGTGTAACAGGACCCTCCCTGGGCACTGTCCATGATGCTGGTGTTACTATGATAAAAAAGACTTGGAACCTGTCCTGGAGGATGTTACCTTCTCCTGAATGATAGGGATCAGTAAATACTGTAGAAAGAGAAAGTGTGGTATGATAGGAGGGCACTTAACCCTCAAAGAAAGCTTCTTCAGAGGAGAAACAAATCAGCCTTGAAGTGTTGAGAAAGTGAGTATCAGGCCAACCATTTGGATGAAACTGATTAGGTATAAGGTCAACAGAGTTAGACTGAGGTGTTAGACTACAGACTGTTCAGGTGATGACAGATAAAAGAAAGATAAGAAGGTCTTGTGAGCCATATCAAGAATCTGGATTGTACATTAATGGTAATAGCGATGGGCTTTGTATTTGAGGTTTATTTAGGCATTTGGGTCATAGACTATGCAGGAGTAGAAACAGATCACAGGTATCAGAGATTGGATTGGGTTTCAGTAATATGTGTTTGGGGTGTGTAGTACTTGTAGATGTCAGTTGGAAGTGAAAAGAGCAGTTTTAAACATTACTTTGAAGTTTCGGTAGGGATTGCATTTGTTACTCTCTTGCTCTTTCTTTTAAAAACGTGCTTGTCATCCTCTTGCACACACTTACATTTTGATATGGTACAATTATTTGTATCCAAGGGAGGTCATAGTGTAAGAGCATAGTTGAGGTGGGGGAACGCTGTGTGCATTTTCTGTGAAGCCAGTGAGAAGAAAACGGGGAGAGCTTAGCTGTGATATCCCAGGAGTTGCTCACAGGAACTGAGAGGATGATTCTCTCCAGGAAGCAGAAGTGCCTATAAGTGCCTCTCCTGGCCAGAGCATGGCCTGACTGTGGTGTCAGTACATGTGTGAACGAGGTGTTGAAAAGAATGATCAACTTTTACCTTAGTAAACTTTGCCTAAGACTACAGAAGTCCTCAAATCACCTAATTTCATCCCAGAAGCAGCCATGGTTTTTTTCCTGCTGGATTTTTATCTTTGGAGTCTGTGCTGGATAGCTTTAGCATCAACTTGACACACCTGGGTTGAGGGAGCCTCAATTGGGGAATTGCCTCCATTGGACTGGCCTGTGGCCATGTCTGTGGGGCATTTTCTTGATTGTTGAGTGATGTGGGAAGGCCCAGCCCACTGTAGGTGGTGCCACCCCTGGGCAAGTGGGTTTGTGTTGCATAAGAAAGCAGGCTGAACAGGGGCCAGGGGAGCAAATCAGTAAGCAGCGTTCTTTCATGGCCTGTGCTCCAGCTCCTGCCTCCAAGTTCCTGCCCTGAGTTCCTGCCTTGGGCTCCTGGATGAACTGTGACCCGGGGGATGTAAGCTAAATAAACCCTTTCCTCCCCAAGTTGGTAGTGGTCAGAGTATTTTGTCACAGCAATGAAGAACAAACTAGGACAGAGTCTATTTTTATTTCAGCCCTTTGAGATTAAGTCCTATGATACGTTTACTACCTGCTGCACTGTGCAAAACTGCCTTTGATCAGTCCAAGCTTCGCTGCTCTTTGCTTCCAGTCAACTCCCTCATTCTCATATTTCATAATTTGTTGTTCAGACTGTCAGTGCAAGAAACACAGCTCTCCTCAAAGTAGATTAGAGATCATTTGTTCTGGAGCCAAAAATTTGTGACCATGGCTCAGGAACATAGATTGAGGTTACCCCAAATTCCATGTCCCATCATGGTAGTGGTTTCATGAAGTCTAAGAAAATTATAAATCAGCACATGTTTCAAATACATTAATGGGAACATCAGGTGGGCATGTTACAGCAAAATGTGCAAATCTCTGCTATGGGCCTCTAATATGATCTGGTGACATTCTTAGCCTGTGGGTTAGTGGAAGCTAGGGATTTGTTGATGCATTCTGATGGATTTACCTAATAGAAGGATGTTAGGTCACATACAGAGGTGAGTAGTAAAGCTCATTTGGCTTTGGACTTGCAACATTCCAATCTCTTCATGTCCTTGAAGTTCTAATCAATCAGCCTTTGTAGCTGCAGCTTCTTTCTGGGAACTTTAATCCATAGAACCATGTCTATGTAGTTCACTCCTTTCGTAATTGTTTTAGTCTTTGCTCAGACCTCTGTTAGTTTGTCTTTTTCATGTTACTAGTGTCCTTGGTTGTTTCTCCCAGTTAACCTGACCCCTCATCTCTCTCTCTCGGTAGATTTTCCCTTTCTTTACCCCTCACCATGTGATGCATGCAACTGAACATCTGGGGTCGTTGCTTTAAGGTGAAGGAATGATTCTTTTCCTTTTCAGGATGTAATACCCCTACAAAAGGCCAGTTACCCAAGAAACTTAGAAGGAGGTTCCCAGGCCTTTGCCGTGGCCAGGCTCCTCCATCAACAAACATCACGTTGTATTGAGACTATAGCATCTCCAACACACTTGATCCCACATACAGACTTTGGGATAGTTTCCTGAAGATTCTTACAAATCCATCAGATTCAGAAATGATAGATGCCCTAGCTTTGCTATCCTGGCCTGCTTAAGTGGAGGTTATTGGTGGAGATTGGTTCCAGGGCATCAGGGCTGCACATGACCAGCTAGCAGAGTGAACAGTCTTTGTTCCAGTTGAGTCCAGGAGCTTTGTCTGCAGGCATGGCGTCAGCTCATCCTCCCCAAATGGCAAGTCTCCGGGCTTCATGTAGGTGTTCTCCTTGCTCGCACAGCTCATGAGATACCTTCACTTGCTGAATTTCCTCCCCCGCCTTCACACCATTGCAGTCCAATTCCCACACCTACCCCTCCTCTGAGGCTGCTTCAACTATAGTCATCAGTGACCTGCTAATTGCTAATCCCAGTGGGCACATTTCAATCCTCGGAATGCTGCTGCATTTAAAACGGTAAGCATTGCTTTCTGCAGAGTCTCTTAAATTTTGCATCAGGAAATCTCATTCCTTTCATTCTCCTCTCATTGATGTCTTTTCTTCTACTTGCCCCATAAATGTTGGTATTTTTCCAATTGCTAGCGTAAGCATTCTGCTTTCTGCAGTCTCTTAAATTTTGCATCAGCAAATCTCATTCCTTTCATTCTCCTCTCATTGGTGTCTTTTCTTCTACTTGCCCCATAAATGTTGGTATTTTTCCAATTGCTAGCTTGACCCACCGTTTTCCACACTTGGGCACATCCCCCAAGTTGTCCTCTCCCATGTCAAGATTCAGGAGACCCCGACATGCTGCTGCTTTCTGCAGTCTCTTAAATTTTGCATCAGCAAATCTCATTCCTTTCATTCTCCTCTCATTGGTGTCTTTTCTTCTACTTGCCCCATAAATGTTGGTATTTTTCCAATTGCTAGCTTGACCCACCGTTTTCCACACTTGGGCACATCCCCCAAGTTGTCCTCTCCCATGTCAAGATTCAGGAGACCCCGACATGCTGATAATTCCAAATCTGTATTCCAGCCTGGGTTCTGCTGAGCTTCAGCTCTCCACTTGGGCAGAGCGGCCTCCGATTCAACATGCCTCAACCTGGAGTCAGGGTTCTTGCCTTTCCCCTTACCACTGTTCTTCTGTCTGAAGCATTCTTCTCACAGGTCCCCCGTGGCTCATCTCTCAGTTTATTTGGCCTTACTGCTCAATAAGTGACTTCCCACAAAGGCCTCATGTGCCTGTTCCTTCCCTGGCTTATTTTTCTTTGGAGTACATACACCAGAATTTATAGAGTATTCTTTGCTTGTTTATTGCTTGCCTTCCCCCTCTAGCATGTGAGCTCCATTTATCTCCTTCACTATCATGTTCACGTACCTGGACCACTTTCTGTTGCCCAAATAGTAAATAGATGGATAAATTATTCCCTCCGTTCCAGACTTCTGCCTTTTTCTAATCTCAATGGGTGATGCTACTCCAACCCCAGTCACTCAAACCATGAAATGGGAATCATTCCACAAAGGTTTATTACCATCACCACCACCCGTTATCCATGTCCAACACCACCAATATCCACTGGTTTTCTCTCGGAGTTCTTCCTGTTTTCTGTCTCCCATTTCCATTGCTGTGACCGTCACCCACTTTCACACCATCAGACCTTTCCCTGCAGTGTGGCCGCCCCTCACCGTTTCCTGCTTCTGTCTTTAACTGTCCAGATCTACCCTTGTTGGAAGCCAGACTGGACTGAAAACTAGGGATGACTTCACCACTTTCCTTTGTAAAACCCTTCAGTGGCACCAATCAACAGCAGGATCAAGATCACAGTGCTTTGCATGACATATATGAGATTAATCAGGTCAGATAATGTGAATCCCTTGTTTTATGCTGACAGTTGGCTGCAGTTTCTTGCCTCTGAACTGCTCCCTCAGCCCGGAATGATTCTCCCTGCTCTTCCTCTTCTCTTCTACCACATTTCCCCTCCCCTTCTTCTCCCCCTCCCTCTCCCCTCCTCTTCCCAATCCTCCCCCTCCCCCCTCCTCCTTCTCTTCTATTGTTGTTTGAGACAGGGTCTCACTCTGGAGTCCTGGCAGGCCTGGAACTCACTATGTAGACCAGGCTGGCCTTGATGGCACAGAGATCCCTCTGCCTATGTCTCCTGAGTACTGGGATTAAAGGTGTGCACTGCCACACCCAGCCTCGGTGCATTCTTCTTGGTCATTCTTTTAAACCTCTGCTTCAGGGTCAACTGTGTCCCTGTTGGCACATCTGTCCGTGTACCTGCTTCCTTTACTGTGGAAACTTGTTGAAAGGAAAGGATGCGTATTGTTCCTGTTTGTCTTCCCCTCACCTAACTTAGTGCTTGAAGCATAATAGCTATTTGATCAATGTTTGAATAGATGAAAGAAGAATGAGAGGCTTGTGTCGATGTTTGCTTGGAACTGAATTCTGGTCCTTGTCATCAAGTTACTCCGTGGAATTGCATTTCCCCAACCCAAAAGATATTAGTGTGATTTGCAAAATGAGAATTCATTATGTGTTGTTTACTACAGAATACTCTGTTTACATTTCTCAGGAAGTGTCCATGTCCTCCTACCTTGCTCATTGTTCGTTAAGATCAGAAGTCAGTGATAACTACAAAGGAAGCAAAGGGGAGGGAGGGAGGAAAGGCCTTTGAAAGTTTACGTTCATTTTATTCTTTATAAACATGAAGGGTTTTCGCTAAAGGGCATTTTATTTTCAGTACTAATGTAATTTTGCTGTTATAATCTATGTGTTGTGTTAGACTCATGGGCAACATGGTTTAGTGGATAACTCCTTAAGCATCCGTGTATACTTAGTTGAAAATTAATGTTCCTTCCCCCGAGGACATGCTGAGTTTGAGTTTTCAGTGCTGAAACACATGTTTCTGTTGTAGAACTTTATCATTAATTTGTTGGAAATCATGCTCAGGGTATTTTCAGTTGAGCAATTTCATCACGGTGGTGTGTAAAGATTCACCAAGAAGTCAGTGTGCCAAAAATGCTCTGGATGTGTTAAAAGCTAGAAACACTGTATGTTACTTACATGGCAGAGAAAAGCTATTTCCAAACTGAGGAAAGTGTTTAGTGCTTGCATCTGTACAGTGGTTTTAAATCTCTTGTTTTACTGAGAACTGGGTGCCTGCAAGATTGCCCTGGGGATACCTCAGTACCTGAGCAGCTGAAGCTCAACTTTGATTCCACTGCATCCACAGCAACACCAGAACGAGGTTCATAGAAGGTGGTTCTCTTTTTTCTTTCTCCAACGACAGGGTATGTGAGACCTTATGCATCCCAAACTGACCTTGAACTCCTTATCTTCCTGCCTCTACCTTCCAAGTTCTGGGATTACAGTCATGTGGCACCATGACTGGTTTATGAAATGGTGGGGATGGAACCCTGGACTTTCTGCATAATAAGCAAGCACTCTACCAACTGAGCTACATCCCCAGCCCTAGAAAGTTGTTCTTTATCATATTTTACTTAATATTATTTTTTCTTAATTTGATTGGATAGTTATAACTGGACTAATATAATATAATATAGTATAATATAATGCAACAATGATTTAAATGAAGGTATGATTTAAAACAAATATTTTATTTATTTTTTATTTTATGTGTATGAGTGTATTACTTGCATGTAAGTGCCCCCGGTGTCATGCAGTGCCCACAGAAGACAGAAGAGAGCATCAGATTTCCTGGAACTGGAATTATGAACAGTTGTTAGCTGCCATGTGGATGCTGGGAACCAAACCCAGGTCTTCTTAACCACTGAGCCATCACACCAGCCACCTGAAGTATAATTTTTAAGTGACTAAAAGGTGCATTTCATGCAGCAGGATTCCAAATTGCTTAAGAAGAATGAAAATCATAAAACTTCACTTTTCTACTCTGCTATTCTAACTTGTACAAGTGGTTTCAGGGAGATCTTACTATCTTAGAAACTCCTGTTAGTGAGCACAGATTGAAAGGACTTTAGGCAAAAGCAAAGGGACCTGGGGAATATGCATCTAGGAACCTTGAGGAAGCATATGCTGTGGCGATAACCTTCAGGAATGCTGATTGCTAGAATTGGCATTTTGGAAACATCCAAAGAATAGTCAGAATTGTATTATTTTATGTTCAAACCAAAAAGGAAGACATTGCTCTGCCAGGGGAGAGGGATAATGGTGACAGATGCGAGGAAATATCCAATAGAGGCAGCTACTCCAGGAGGTAGAGTTGGGCACAGGGCCCAGTCCTCACAGTGGAGATGCTTGGGATCTAGAAATTTAAGACTGAGCTCGGTGTCCATCCCTGTGGCAAAGTCTGAAGCCAACCTAGCAGATGGTTTGTGTGCATTCACAGAAGGTGCTCCAGAGTTAGCAGATTCAAACCAAGTCATAGTAAACCTCCCGCTCTTGCTTGTTGGTGTAGTCCCTCCTCACTAAAGTGAGATTTCTCATAAAGCTGTTTATGATAACCAACATATGCCTTAAAAAAATTGGGAACAAAGAAACTTTTGGGGAGTGGGTGGATGGGATGAGGCTCATGCCAACTGAAAAGGAAAGCCAGAGAAATGGGAAGATAGCTCCTTATGGCCAGATTGATGGAGCCAGAGTGGGCTTAGGATATCAGTGGGGCGCTTAGGTAACCTACCATGTTTATGTCAAGTTTGCCATAACTGTGTTTCCTCATGTGGCAAATCTCATGTTTCTCCCTTCTTTCAGAGATACTTGGGGCTTTAATTTAAAATATAGATTCTTGAATTTTACTAAGAATTGGGATCTCAGGAGGCTTGGCCTGGAAATCTATACTTTTAATAAGCTTCTCAGACCATTGTAAAGTACATACAAACTTCATGACCGTTACTTCAAGGATAAGATTATTTGCTGAAGAAAGTCATCCAGATGGAGAAGTATGGGGATTCTGTAGTTGTCTCATAAGCAGATGCGTTTTTTGCATATGATTATGACTCATAAATTTCTGATTTTTCTCTACATCTTACTGCCCAGGGTCAAACCCAGCCCTGTGCCATCTGGTGACAGTCACTGATGCTGCAAAAGCAAGGCTTTTGCCGAGGCAAATTGTTTGAATGCTAAAAGCAGGGCTTTTCATTAAAGACCTGATTTAAAGAGCAATAGGTATATGAGAAGAAACTATTAAATATGATTCTGTAGCAAAGTCAGACTCTGCACCTCCTGGATTGGGCCAAGTGACATAACAGTACCTATATAACAACGGAATAAAAAGCGAGCATGTGAGTATACTCATGCTTAGTATAAATGCCACCCATATAAAGAATATACAAGACAATTTATAACAAAACATACACTTCATTTTATTGATTATATTATAATTGATTCACCCAGAATGCTTTTCCTTTTTTTTGTCAAGCTCCTGTTTCCATAGCAATATTTGACTGCAACTGACAAAGGAGTGCAGATCCTGCGTGCATACATAGTGCTTGATCCTTTCATCCCTGTTAAGACCAAAGTGAATCACCACTACAGATCAGAACCTCACTTATTACCATTGATAGAAGCAATTTGTTTGTTGAAGCATAATACTTTTTAATCCTGGAAGAAAATATCCTCAACTTTTGTGTATTCCCAATGTAATGTCTATAAGCATGGCACACTTCTTGTTTCTGTGATTAAAATTTCCTGTCACTTTTGTAAGACTTCAATAAGACATCACTTTCATAAAATATCAATAGGATGATAGATCAAACTTTGATTTTTTTGGTGTTTGCAATTTTAGTGCTATAAATGCTTCCATCATGGCCCATTTTGAGCTTCCATCATGATGTTGCTGAATGCAAAGTTAGGAAGAGATGCATGATTGCACATCAGTATCTCATATATCCACCACACAGATATTACAGGACTGAATAGATGCTAGTAAAATGTAGTAAAAATGACTATGAAATGATCATCCTGGGGTATTGATTGTCCTTGTTTCCAATATAATTTAATTATGTTTATGGAATTTAATTTTTAGTAATGGCTGTGTTTAATAACTAGCTTTTAAAATTCCTGAAAATTTGATAATTGGTTCTTAAGAGCTTCTGTGAACTGGCTATAGTGCATTAACTGAATAAAGGCAAGTTTGCTGAATTCACAGATATGTGAGAGGGTTATGTCCCTGCTGTTAGGCAGGAACACAGATATGATACTAGGGTATATTTTCATATTTGCATAAAAATGCAGCTCTTTGAAACGAGAGCACAGCAGAACATCTGACAAACATGCCCTGCTCCTGGGCTGATATCAGAGTAGAGGGGGATTTCTAAGCAGAGGAGGTCAGATCTAGTAGAAGTGGTTTCTCTTGCCATGCCTGGGAGGCTATTTATGGCTTAAGCTCTTTGCCAGCTCTGTTTTGCATCAGTAGATAATGCCTCTTTGTGATAACAACCTACAGATTTCTGGTTTTGACACCTTTATACTCCCCACAAGCCCTTCAGAGTACAACGGTGGTATTGATATTTTCGGCTTTTACTTTTCTACTCCTATGCCTGTTCTGTACAAGGACTGTTAGCTTACAATTAAAATTTGATGGCATTGTGGCTGCTGTGGCCACAAGGACAGATTTTTGGAGCCATTGGCACAAAGCCAGGTGTAGAACTAAGATTAACTTTCAGGAGCTAAAAATTTGAAGCTCTCTGCCACATGCAAAAATATTGGGATTTGAGCCATAGCCTTTATGAAAATTCTGTTAATACAGTGCCGTGGAACGTTTCTTTGAGAAGTTTTAACAGCCATAGAATAATTAATGCACCTCTGATACACATGGTCTCTTCCTGTTTTCTTCTGTCTTGCTTACATGCAAATTGTTGAATAACTTTTTATGCTCCCCAAGAACATTTCCTGAAGTGTGTTTGAATTTCCCACTGTAGGTACCTGGCCTCTATCAATATTTTCTGAACTGACCCCTGTAATTATGGCACAGGGGCCTATTTAAACAGAACTTTGCTTGCTGAATGACTTTACACACAGAATTGCTTGAAGTTGCTAATTGTTTTTTCCTGCTGTGGGTATTGGCTAGGACCCAGCAACTTGGCTCTATTTCAGCCACTGAAGCTCTCCGGCGGGCCCTCGAATATTACCTAAAGTGAAAATTGTTAGGGAGTAAGGAATCTTTTCTTAAAGCTATTTTAATAAACACTTGCATTTATAAAATAAGAAAAGTATCTTTTTTCATATTATATAAGAAGTAAAACCAGTCTTATGGCTGGAGGGAGACAAGCCATCTGTGAGCATTTCTGATGCCATTTTCCGTTTCTCTTCAAGCCACATTGGCCGCATATGGGAGAATGTTTTGTCGAGCTGATTCCATGATTCTGGGTCAGGGTAAGAAAGTGAGGCCACAAGCACAGGCCTATCACAAGATATCCTGTGCCCAGGTAGAAAAGAGGCGTGAGTTCATAGAAGCAGGCAGGTAAGACAGATGGCAGGCTATGCACTGCAGGCTCCATGGTGCCCTGTGGCAGGCAGTGCTTAATTACAGTTCTTCAGTGAAGCACACTTTCCAAGACACTGTGTGTGGTCATGGACTTGGGGCCCCTTCCCAGGTCATCTGGGTGCTCCTCTCCATGGCAGCCCATAGACAGTGCTGCAGGAAATTTGTGAGAGCAAAACCCTTTGCAGGTGCTTTCTGGCTAAGACAGAGCTCACCCTTGGGCACTTAATGATCCTCATTAGTCAGAAATCGCAATGTTTCAGTTTCTAGATTTAAACCATATTTTCTTTATATTAATTTAAACTGTACATTTATTTGCAAATTGAATTATAGTAATCCAAGTAATATACGTATAGAATTTATAAATATCAAGAAGGGGAAGGCATCAGTGCACTCCTGTGAGTCTACTTGCAAAGCAACCATATTTATTTACCTTTGCTTAATTTTAGGTTTCTGGTAAATCTCTATATATTGTAAATAATACACTTCACCTTTTTATTCACTGACTTTATACTATTTCTATCTATATATACACAGAAACATACACAAAAGCAAGGTGAGGAATTTTCCCATTTCCATTTTTTATATATGTATATTATGTGTGTATGTATGTTTGTGTATGTGCAGGTGAGAGAGAGAGAGAGAGAGAGAGAGAGAGAGAGAGAGAAACAACCTCATGTGTCATCCTCAGGAACACTATTCACCTCCTTTGAGACAGGGTCTCTTATTTGCCTGGTGTTCACTGATTGGGCGAGACTGACTAGCCATTGAGTACTGGGAATCCTCCTGTCTCTGCCTTCCCAGTCCTGAAATTAAAGAATGTGTTACTGTACCCAGCATTTTCACATGAGCTCTAGGTATCAAACTCAGCTTCATGATGGACCGGCTAGTGCTTCTTGTCTGAGCCGTCCCCCAGATCCCCATTTGCAATTTTTATTTGTTGTTTTGAGTTTTATTGTTGGTTACATTTTTAACTTAAAACATTGAATTTCCATTTCCTATTGTGCCTACCTTAAATTTTGCCTCTGGACTTCTCAGTTTGTAAAATGAGTCTATTAGTTGGCTGTTAGGACAAACGATAGTACATTTTTTGACATTCTGTTTTATAGAGTTTTATCTCCTTTATCCACCATCATCTATGCCCAGATTCAACCAGCATCAGATGGAAAATATTCACAAAATACTCTGTGCTGAACATGTACAGACTTTTTTTTCACCTCATCATTATTCTCAAAACAATGTCAAATGACAACTATTGGAATAACATTTGTACTGTATTAGACATTGTAAGTAATCTAGAGATGATTGAAGTTCTGTGTAAAGGGTGATGAGGCGATGGCTCAGTCGTGAAGTACCTGCTGTGCAAGCATGATGACCGAGGTCAGCACACTTCTGTGTAAATACTACAGCATCATACAACAGGGACTTCAGCATCTATCAGGGTTGGTATGTAGAGGTAAAGGGGGTGTCCTGCAACACATACTGAAAGACGACTCTATAGTCAGGCTAGTTCTGAACATTACCTACGCACTGTTGGTACATTTGAAACTTTCTTAACCAACTTCCTGATACCTGACTTTCCAGAATTAGCTTTCCGTTTATTCTAAAAAGCATTTCAGGAGATAGGATGACACACCGAGTGCTTGCAAATTCACGATTTATTTCTGCCTTCATCAGTTAAGCCGAGTTCTTACTAAGAAGCAATTATTTTTGTCCCCAAATGTGTTTATTCTGTAGTGTTTATTGTAGAAAATACATATTTAATTGTTACAAATTTCATATGAATACTAAAAACATTGTTTCTATGTACGCTGACTGAATTGAATGCTTTGTAAGACTTGGTAAAGGTAGATTACTTTTTAAAAAGGTGGATGTTAGGAGTGGATGAGCAACTGTGTAAGACCGAAGTCAGTGGTAAAGGTCTGGATTCTCCTCCCAGATTGATGGGCCATATCTTTATTATTATAATACTGTAAAGAAATATAAGTTGGGCCTAGGGAGATGGCTCAGTGGATAAAGTTCTTGCCAGGCAAGCATAAGGTGGTGTGCTCAGATCTCCATCACCTACATAAAAGCTGGTCATGGTAGCATGTGTCTGTAACCCCAACTCTGGGGTGAACCCCAGGGCCTCTCTAGCTCAGCCAGTCTAGCACAAAATGGTGAGCTCCAGGTTTAATGAGAGTCGCTGTCACAGAAGATAAGGTGGAGGACAATAGAGGAAGATGCCGTCTGTCCTTCACATGTGTGTGCATGCAACACAAAGATAAATGTAAGGTGAACATAGACTGCATGATGGATATTTTAGATATAAGAAAGATGACACAGAATTATAGAGGACTGGTTTCCAAGAAAAGAACTTCACCTTGTGTCACAACCTCAGTAGGCTGGGTGTGTAGCTCAGATGGTGAAGTGCTTGCCCAGCATGCACGAAGCCCTGAGTTTGACCCTCATCTCATCACTCATACACTGAGCGTGGTGGCATAGTCCTTAATTCCACCACTTAGAAGATGGAAGCAGGAGGATCAGAAGTCCAGGGTGATCCTCAGCTATGTAGCAAGTTTAAGGCCAGCCTACACTACAACAGACTGAAAAATAGAGATGAATTGGCATTTACAGTAAAATAAAATGTTATACTAAAAGAAAATATGTAAGGTTTAAGGGTTTCTTTAAAAAAATTAACAAGTTTATTAATCACATTGGTTTAGGAAATCTAATGTTAGAGTACTTCATCCTTCTGGGTCAGGTTTCCTTAGCTGTTAAATTTATAAATCCTACCTATTTCATGACAATTGGTGCATATTCTGATCATAGCACTGGTGTTTATAGCACATTCAAACATGAGCTAATGTTATCTCTATCGCAATATTGTGAGTTTGTAAAAATGTACTCATTACCAAGCCATGAGGTATGATGAGATCCTCAGAAATGCAAACACAATTCTGTGCCAGTTGAAGAATTCAGTCTCTTATAGCCAGTGTCTTCAATTAGTACGCTATCAAGTGTTGAAAATCTTGTCATATTTAATTGACTTTTTATTTGGCTGTTGTTTTCTATTATGTCATCTTGTGCTTCTTAAACTAGTTTATAATATTTTCTCTCCTAATATTTTGCAAAAAAAAGCATACGTCTTTTCTATATTTTAAAGGAAGCCTATTTCTTCACTCTTAATTACATTCAACCTCTTGATGGTACATTTGGTATGGGGACACAGCCTTTTTCCTCATGTGTTCTCGTAAGATGTTCTTGCACAGAACTGAGATTGGAGAATCTCATGCCACTCACCCTTGGAGGTTAGGTATGCTGCTGTTTCCCTGTTGTTTCTTAAATTCCTTTTCACAAATTTATCTGGACTCTGTACTCAAACTTTTCAGAAAGAGGGATAGAATATTGAATCCTATGTATTTCTAAAAAGTGCTTTTATCTTGCCCTCATTTTATATCAACAATTTGACTAAACGTGCTTTTTGGGGGCGGGGGCTCTTTTTGAGACAGGGTCTCCCTGTAACCACAGCTGGCCTGGAACTCACTATGTAGACCAGGCTGGCCTTGAACTCACAGAGATCTGCCTGCCTCTGCCTCAAATGTGTGCGCTACCACACCTGGCTCATTATCTTATTTTTATAATAATTTTTCCCCTTGATTTTCTGTTCTCTCTTTTAGGGGCCCTTCTAAATTAATCCCATGTGCTTTCCAGTGTCCTTACTGTGTTTTGTGTCTTTATTCAGTATTCCTACTGTCATGAAAGATGAAGTTCACCTCAGGCAGGAGATGTACCTCAGTGTAGAGCACTTGCCTAGCTATATGTAAGGCCCTGCACGCAAAAAAAAATGAAGTAATAATTAAAAGTTTACCTTAGAACATTTCATGGATGAGTCTTTTGCTGCCTCCCCGTTTCCACATGCTGCTTCCACTTCGAGGACCCCTTTTACCCTCACCCACTGCCAGCTCCAGCATCTGAGCACTGAGACAAAAAGAGAACTCACTGGGAGTTCACCCAGACCCCTGGGATGTAGTTCTACCTTGCCGAGGGCCAAGCTATCCCTAGACCCTGTGTCAGATGTCTTTGGAAGCTAGAGATCAGGGAGCTCAGCCCTTTCATTGCCCATATCAAATTAATGTCTGTGCCCGACAAATAGTAAACCCTCAAGAAATATTTCCCATTTCCTTTTGTCCTTCTGATTTTCCAGTGCTCCTTTAAGCCCAGGACCTTGTCTTGTACTCACTGGGCAAGCTCCACCCCCAGCTCTTGGGGGGTTTTTGCCTGCATTTTTCTTTCATTGGATTATTTTAAGTGACATTTTACCATCTATTAATAATATACATTAATGTGCTTTGCTGTGATATCTCTATACGAGTATATCATGTTCATCCAAACTCATTTTTATTTATTACCACTTTGAAGAACATATCTCCAAATACACTTCTTTTCCAGGTACTGGGGTGGGAGTATGATATAGTATGTAAGTTTCAACTGAAACAAAAGTATCCACTGCAATAAGCAAAGCAGTTAAAAGAAAGGAACCAAAGTCCTAGTGAGTCAGCCCTTGGTTTCTGGAGACAAGGCCTCATATCGCTCAGGCTAGCCACATACTCACTCTCCTCTTGCCTTACCATCTCAAGTGCCATGCTTACAGTCTGAATGGTTCTTTTTATGTGTCCGTGAGCCCTATGACCAACATCACTCTTAAGGAGCTTTTATTCAAGAAACTCTACTTCTCAAGGTAGCATTCAGTGATACCCAGACATGACTCTTCATACTGGTTTCTCACTCACTGTGACCATGCTCTCTATGTTTAATAATCCAAAGGTTTTGGACAGAACTATATACTTTCATTCCATTTCCTTGTTATATATTTAGCAAATTTTCTGATGCAAATGGTATTAAGCTTTGATGTGAAATAAGTTCCAAGTGAAATATAGTAGTCCATATGTTCATAGTAAACAGAGGCATCATGGAGCTTGGAACCTAGCTTACATAACTTAGCTGATAGAGTGCCCGCCTAGCATGCACAAAGCCCTGGGTTCCATCCTCAGCATCTCATAAACCACAAGAGATGATGCATGCTTGTAATCTCAACACTGAGAATGTTGAGGCAGGAAGATCAGAAGTTCAAGATTGTTTTCAGTTACACAGCAGGTTCAAGGCCAGCCCAGGATACATGAGACTCAAAAAATGGTGGGATAAAAAAGGCATCATGGCATCACAGAAAATGGCAGTGGTATGCATCCACGATTAACTTTTTAGTGTTATTCAAGGGTCTTCTGACATGCATGCCAAGTTACAATAGTAGAAAACACTGTCAGGGGCCTACGAAACCCTGGAACACTCCTCTGACCTTAGCAATTAGGGGAGAGGAATGATGTTCCCTTAAGTAGTACTTTGGCAGAGGATTTAAAAGAAACTATGTATCTGGATATTATTGGTGTTTAGTACACCTACCAACATATTTTTGTCCAAAAAAATCCATTCAACTGTTCATTAGCTAGTTGAGCCTTACATTTATGGTAATTCTCATCCTTTATAATTGTTTCAATATCTTTCTTTTTCATCAATTATCACATAATCCAGTGGTCTTAACAGCATATGGGACTAGGCAAAGTTGCTTTGGCATTTTGTACCTAGGCCTGCTGGCTCATTAGCCAGCCTGTACCTGCCAAGGATAGGAAGGACCCTTGGCCTGTCCTACCTCAGGCCCCTATTGAGGGGCCCTTGGCCTGTCCTATGAGCCTTCTATTGAGCATAAGCTGGAGAAAAATATCTTACATAAATGAAACATCTCTGGCTTTGTTGTGTTTCAACTGAGCCGCCAGCTTTCCACATACTGTCTCATCTATGCTGCTCTTGATTTTTCTTTCCTCTCATGATGCTCCATGATTTCCTTGGATTGGCTTCCTGTTTGTGCCTGACCTGCCCATAATCTGGCCTACTGCCAGTGATACCTCTTCAGTTTGTTCCACTCCTTTGTCTGTAAAAACCCTGCCCTCTGCTGCTGTTGTAGGGGAGTCTTCATTGTTTTTGTTTGCAGTGCTCAGGTACATGGTGTGTAGAGAGCTCTTAAAAATCAAGCCCTTCTTTGGATAGTGTCTCATGGCAACACTGCTTGAATGGCTCATGACATGGGATGCTTCTGTGTAATCTTGGGAGAGCACATTTCCATCCAGGGTCAGAGGATCTGGAGACTATTGGCCAACACCTGTTTCTGTTCCCACACCACTCCCTACCTCACATTCCAGACCATCATGTGGGTTGTGCCCCAGACCGTTTTCTTTATGCTGTGTTTGTGCAGCACCTTGACATTCTGCCTTTGGTCTTTGGTTCTAGTTCTCTCTACACTTTTACAAAACAAAACTCTTGTAACTTTGATTCAAATGAAATGAAATACTTGGTTTATCATAGTCAGTATGGAATGATGAAAAAGTTCTGGAAATAGAAGTGGCAGTAGTCTAACAGTGAATACACTTACCGTTACAGGGCTATATACTTTAAGATGTTTATAATATTGGGGCTGGAGAGATGACTCAGTGATTAAGAGAACTGAGTGGACTCACAGAGGACCTGGGTTTGATTCCCAGCACCCACGTGGCAGCTAACAACCATCTGTAACTCCAGTTTTAGGGGATCTCATGCCCCCTTCTGACCTCCTCAGGCGTCACCAGACACAGGTGCACCTGCTTACATTCAGGCATTACACTCATACACGTAAAATAAAAATAATACACAAATTAAAAGATGTTTAGAATAGTAGGTGTCATATTTGCTTTCTCTTGCTCTGGCAAACATTGTGACAAAAAACAACTTGGGGAAGAAAGTGTGTATTTCATCTTACAGGTGATAGTCGTTGAGGGAAGTCAGGGCAGGAGTTCAAGATAGGAGCTTGAAGCAGAAACTGAGGAATGTTGCTTACTGGCTTATGCCCTGGCTTATGTTCAGCTACATTTTCTATACAGCTCAGGCCCACCTGCCTAAGGATGGTAGTGCATACAGTGAGCTGGGCCCTCCTACGTCAATTAGCAGCCACAAAATGCCCCACAGACATGTCCACAGGCCAATCGGATGAAGGAAATTTCTCAATTGAAGTTCCCTCTTCCCGGGTATGTCAAAGTGACAACCAGATTAGCCATTACAGTACATTTTATGAGTATATTACTACAATATAAAATAAGTACAAAACAACTCCCTGCTTTAAAAGGAAGTAAGAGTGTGGCAGTATCTTAGGAAAAAGCATAATTTCTTGTTCATGGCTGTAGCTCAGCCTACTGCCTGTTATGCAGAATGCCTGTAGCTTGTGGAAGACAGGTCTCAGTAGAACATTTTAGGAATAGCTGGTATCCTTATGTCTTCCTGTTAGAGTTAAGAGTGGTAATGGAATCTTAACTGTCTTGTTCATCACAATGAAAATGATATACAATATTTCAGTCTAGTCTTCTCTGATTATTTAAGACTTTATATAACATCTACAGAAGGAACATGGCCATGGAGACAGACATAATTTACTAACTTCACAGCACACTGTACTGAGCTGCCTCTACTGAAGATGTTATGTAAGCAGAGGCACTGTGACCTATCCAGAAGACCCTAGAGAAATGAGATCTTAGAGAACGCTGATATCTTCAAGTAGCCCCGCTCCTGTAGCCAAGACCAACCTTGGAAGAACTCCTGAGAAATACTTCTGAGAGTCAGAGACAGAAGACTCCCTTCACATTCCTCCTTATACTTTTCATCTGGTTTGAACCCTGGTGTGAGGCTAAAAGCCACACACTGTTCCAACCTATAACCCTGTGCCACTGTGGACTTCTATATCCCACATGCAAATGTAGCTCTGGCTTATAGACCTGCCATTGCTAAAGCATGATGTAGACTTAGATTCTTAGTAACTGGTTAAAAGCATAAGCTCTCAGCAGTCAAGAGCACTGGTTGTTCTTGCAGAAGACCCGGGTTCAAATCCCAGCACCCACATGGCAACTAACAATTGTTAGTAACTCCAGTTCCAGGGGATCTGACAGCCTCTTCTGACCTCTGTGGGCATTGCACAACATGGGTTCACTTACCTATATGCAGGCAGTACACGCATACACATAAAATAAAAATAAATAAAAAATTTTAAAAAAGCATGAGCTCTTGTGTCTTTGCATTTGACTATCAACTTTCAAAAATTCTATGAAGTCAATTTTCCTTTAGCAATATTCATGCTACTGAAATACAGACAGTATCTTTTAAATCACTCACTTTTCACTAGCAATATTATTAATCAAATGATTGGTATATGACCAAGAAATGTCTCAGCTGTTCTAAAGCACATTGGTTTTTCTTTCCTCTCATGTTGCTCTGTGGTTTCCTTGGATTGGCTTCCTGTTCATGCCTGACCTGCCCATAATCTGGCCTGCTGCCAGTGATACCTCCTCACTATGTCCAACCTGAACAAGTAATATTAGTGGTAGCACTCCCTGTATATACTTAAATTCATACAGAGTCTTTATAATTTCCCTCTCCTTAAATGCATTTTTAGTGGAATAAGAATGGATATAAAATGGAAATGATCCATAGCTTATAATTTTATCACTGATTAAACATAGAGTATATCTTGTATACTGACACCGTGCTGGGTTGTAGAAGACTCTTAGAGATGAAATTCTCACTCCCTTTGAGAATATAAGATCCGGAACATTCTTCCATCTCAATGCATCTTGTTTTGTATATTAGAACTCTCAAGACAAATAACAGTACAGCCTCCCCAGCATTACCCAGGGAGCTAGAGGTAAGGCCCAGGATAGGAAATGGCTAACTACAGTGTCTGGGCCCCAGGGGAAGCTGGTGACATGATCGAACTGGGTAATTTAAGGGGCATATAATACAAGGACTTCCTGCATAATGAAGGGTGAGATTCGGGGGACCCAGCAAAGGATACAATACTGCAGGGCCAATAATGGAAGGCAGTTGTCACCACCCATAGCAGAAAAGAACTCAGAAGAGCAGTGGCTTGCAGCAGAGGGACTGTAACATGTAATAGGCAGCAACAAGAAGACAGCTAGGGGAATAAACGCCTTAACTGGCCTCTCCTGGTGCCCACGGTTTTCCACCAGGGCCTCCCACTGGCTGGACTCAATGAGAATAAAAGGCCTGTGAGGCCTGTGACATAATTCATAAAGGTCAAGCTGGAATGACCTAACGCAGGGAAGGGGATGGAGGACAATGGGTTTGGAATGGTGAGGGGACTTCCAGCGTTCCCTACTGAAAGAGTTAAAATAGATATGAGGAGAGCGTTTCAAAATCAATTGTTACAAGACCTTTGACTGCAAAGAACATCATGAGCAAATTAGGAGTCTTGTGATCATAGGGTTTTTTTAAAGTTTTTAATTTTTAAGAAAAAAAATATTTTGGAATCAGAACCATAAGGTGTGTAAAACCCAAACAGCTTGCAGATTGTCTCCAAAATTCCCTGGGACTCACCAGGAGTTGTGCTGCTCTCTTTCAAGAAATATTAGAAGACTCTGGGGGACTATCTCACATGTGCTTAAGACAAGTCTGCCCTCAGTCTGCAGGTAGGTTCCTCATATTTACGTGTCTTGTTCAACTTTTGTACTGTGAAAGAAATTCTCTCATGGAACTTCATTCTTACTGGTAGACGCCTGGGAGTCTCTGCCCACACCAGCATCAGCCCAGGCAGCAGAGAGTACGTCCACAGATCTGCTTTCAGCAAGGCCAAATATCTGAGGGTCAAGGCTCTGCTGAAGGTGTCTATCTGTCTGAAGAAGGACCTGAAGGGAAAGCCTGCCTAACTCTGGGATCCAGACCCAAACACACTTCCCAGCATTATACTATTCCCTGTGCAGGTGGGCAGACGCCAGACACGAGGGAGGGGGCCAGACTGAGTCTGAGCTTTCTAACCAAACAGTACACTTACCTGCTGAATGGAGAAGGGGTGAGAGGAGAGAGGGGGATCATTTAGGGAAACGTGGCTCCTCATGAAGATCCATGAGGGAAGAGGCGGTCCCACAGCATGCATTGCTCTGTAAGATGTTTCTAAATACTGGCTTGTAATGGTGGTTGTCAGCAGTCTTTTGATCTTGTTTCACAGGGTAGATGGGAGATTTAAACAGAAATTGAATCAAAGTGAGACCAGATCTTGCCTTGTAAAGAATTCCAAATGAAAAAGTTTGGAAAGGGCCCTCTGGGAGGTGTAAATTATTGGGCCAGTGCAGCAGGGCTGGGCTTAACAGAATACCGGGAAATAGGACAGAAGCACAGAGATAAGTTGTTATGCAGATGCAGGTGCAGAGCCAGGGAAGGAGGAATTTCTCCCCACCATGGAGGTGAGAAATGACCGTAGATACTGTAGGCAGCCGTAGTCTTCCAGTGGGTAACAACTGAACACCATGTGTCTAGTGGTGGGCATGTTACTTCCTGTGGACACCTATGAGCATTGTTGACCCCTTTGGCCTGTCCTTTGTATCCACATGTTCCTGAGTTGTGTTTCAAAATGTTTACTCTTACCTCTCAGGCAGATGTTCCTCATTGTTTTAAATCATCTGCAAAAGGATAATTTTCTATTATTTCCCGCTAATCCTAGCACATCCTAGTGTTTCCCTTTTATCCTACTTAGGCCAGAATCCCAAGATATAAAAACGCAGGGGCATAGCAGCCTGGTTAACATGGTTTCAGGCCAACCAGAGCTACATAACAAGACTCTGTCTCCAAACACAACAAAAGCAAAACTGTAGCTTCCACAAGCATTCCAACTAAGTGAGGAGTAAAATATCTTACTCTAAATAGATTGTTCTCCCAATCAGTTACAGGAGAGAGCAGGTAAGAAGAGAGTGGAAGCACAAGCACGATAGCTGGCCGTGAGTCTTCCTGTTGGCAGGCAGCAGAGGCTCAGGCTTTGGAGATAAGACATGAGACACAAGTCCTACAGCCTGGGCCTGAGCGCTTCTGACAGTGGCCTGTGAGCAACCTCATCTGGCTGGGCAGCGGTGGCAGTTGGTGTGAAAAAGAGCTGGTCACACCCATGAAGGGCACTCTGCCGACTAAACGTACAACAGAATAGCTTCTCCATGCTAATTTTAGGCCAGCTGCTTAGTTATACAGGTAGACCCATTAAGGTAGTCTTCTGAGGAAAGATCTGCAGACATAGTCCTCTGCAGATGTTCCTCGCTTGACATTAGTCATAGAAAAAATGAAGTTGATGGCATTTGCCGGGGTCCATGTTCTGATTCATTTTACTCACTTTGTGGGCTTCTCAGAGTTAAGGCAGCCGTGTGCTCTGTTTACCTGGCTCAGTACCTTAATAAGGGGTCCCTGCAGGCCTGAGTTAATGCTCCTTAATCTTTGCAATTTTCACCATGAGCAAGTGCTAAGAGAACCTCCTGTCTGCTGCAGGAATAAAAAGCAGGAATGGCCCTAAATTGTAGCCTCCAGTTAGATAGCACTCTGACTTGTAGTCACTAATGGTAACTATTATCATGACTTCAGCCCTAGACAGAACAATCTGCTGAGTTCAAGGTCCGTTGGCAGTTTCACAAGAGACACATTATGTGAGTGCCATGTCCAGGCCCTTTAGAGAACCATCATGAGGCAGTGACTTACTCGTGGTCAGGAAGTATAAATGGTGTGAGGTGGGGTTTAGTTAGGTCTCTTGGAATTTGCAAGCTCTTTCCTAGTTACTGTGGACATTTGAGTAAGTGTTGACTGATGCAACACACATAAACACAGAGAGGAGTCCTGGGTGTTCTTTCCTCCTGGTGATCTTTTGAAAACATAAACAGTGACCTGGGTTTGGTCTTGTGTGAGAAGTGGTTATATGTAGCACTTGGCTTACTTCTCATCTGTCCGAGTTAGTCCAGGCTGTGGTAACAGACTACCACTGACCAGGTAGCTTATTAACGGCATACATTTGTGTTCCACAGTTCTAGATGTTGGGAACTAGTCCAGGGTACCATCAGATTTGATATCTGTTGAGTGTCTGCTTCCTGGTTCACAGATGGCCATCTCTTAGCTCAGAGAGGGGATAGGAACTCTCTGGGTGTGGAGGGGGATGTCTTGTTACAAGGGCAATGCTCTCAGCACCTCCCCAAAGCCCCACCTTCTAATACCATCACCATTATCATTGGGGTGAGGATTTCAATCCATGAATTTCGCTTTTTGTTTTTAGATAGGGTCTTATGTGGCCCAGACTGGCTTAAACTTGCTATGTAGCCAAAGATGACCATGAACTTCTTGTCCTCCTGGTTCTACCCCTCAGGTGCTAAGATCACAGACAAATACCTCCCACCCCACTTGGCCTTATTAATATATGAAATTTGAGGAGACAAAAATATTCAGCCTGTGGAATTACACTCTGAGTCCCCTAAAGTCCATATCTTTTCACTTGTAATATACCTTCATTACATCTCCAAAGCCTCTCAACTTTTAAAAATATTTTATTATTTTATGAGTATATTGCCTGTACGTATGTGTGTGCACCTGTGTTGTGCAATGCAGCAGAGGTCAGAAGAGGGCTTCAAATTCCCCTGGAACTGGAGTTAAGGACGATTCATAGCTGCTATGTGGGTGCTGGGAATTGAACCCAGGTCCTCTGCAAGAGCAGTCAGTGCTCTTAACCACTGAGCCATCTCTCCAGCCCCACCTCCCAATTTTTACCTTGTCTAAGCATTGATTCTAAATTCTAAAATCCAAAATACCTTCTGAATATCATTCAACTCAGATACGGGTAGAACTCAACATATGATTCATCCTGAGGCAAACTGCTCTTCCAGTTGTGAACTAGTGAAACTAAATGTCTCAAGGCTTTCAAAATCTAACAATAGAACTAGCTTATGATAGGACAGGCCTTATATACTGTTTATACACCCTTAGTCCCTCCCCTTTGTGCAACTAGGACCAAATGGTTGGTAGGGAGGCGTGGCAGACTCTCCCTGCCCCTCCTTTCTTGAGGAGGATCAACAATCAACAAGTTGGTGGTGATCCTAAGCAAGTGGGTACAACCAGGGTTGGGAAGAAGGTGTCTGTCCATAGTTTGCCAGTCAGAGGACAGTCCTATGCAACACCCTACTACTAGGGTTACAGACATTTGCATCCATGCCCGACTTTTTTTTATGTTGCTGCAGGGGATTTGAACTTAGGTTCACATGCTTGCACTGCAAGCACTCTCGAGCCATCTCCCCAGCCCTAGCACCAGTAAGTTTCTAAATAGTCATGACATACAACACTAAGATGCAGAGACCATTGTAATCCCATCATTGCTATGTCAAATGAAGGTACAGAGAATTTTATCTAAGGTTATGCAGTTAATGTTGATACATAGCTTGTGTTATTGCTGCTGCTGCTGTTGGAGTCAGAGTTTCATGTAGCTGGGATTGACCTTGAACTTGCTGTGTAGCTGATGATATCCTTGAACTCCTGATCCTCCTGCTTCTTTCTAGCATGTCCTGCATGCTGAGATTACAGGTGTGCCACCACGTCCATCTCAGAGACACAAACCTTGACTGTGTGATTTGAGACTCTGTGCTTATATCTGCTGTGCTGTGGTATCCACAATGTAACTATACAGTAATATCTTCTCATTAATGCATTTCCTGCATTTTGACATCAAAACATTTCATTTTAACCTGAGTTCATTTACATCCTCCCTATGCATCATGCTTCTCAGAGAGTCCCTCTAGCCCCCTAAGGTGTGGAGCTAAGTCTCCCTCACTTGATACCTCCAGAGGGCTGGGATGTTTGAATTCAACACTCTTCCTCCTCACCCTTCTCTTCCTCATCTTCATTTTTGTTTCAATAGACTGTTTCTAGAGCAGTTTTAGGTTCATAGTAATGTCTTTTAGCCTGTAAAAGTAAATTCCCACTGTTTAAAGTTTAAATTAACATATAAACTGAAGTATTAAATATAGTCACATAAACACAGTTGGTAAAGGAATCCTCACTTTAAATACACTGGATGAGCCGGGTATGGTAACACATAACCTTTAATCCCAGCACTCAGGAGACCGAGGCAGGTGGGGCTCTGTGAGTTCCTGGCCAGCCTGGTCTACATAGTGAATTCTAGGTGACCCAGGGCTACATAATAAGACCCTTTCTCAAAAAACCAAATACACACACACACACACACATACACACACACGCACACTTACTGGATGATGCTGAGGATTTAATCTAATACAAAATTTCCTCGTTGGTTCAGTTCCCTGAAATGCTTAGCATCCCATCATCAGAGCTGTTCGGTCTTGCCTGTTTCCTCTGTCTAATTCTATTACACTTTCCCTGCAAGGCAGCATGTGATATCCTCAAATTCTCCATGGCCTAATTTCCTAACAAAATTTCCCGGTGTTATCTGTATTAGGTTCCAAAGACACAATTTTCTTAGGGTCAGAAAAGTATCATATGTTCTGAACACACACATGCACATACACACATGATGAAATCAGATTCATCTGAGATTTGAGATCCTTGTTAAAAATGGAGATTTTGGACCTCATCCAAGACCTATTAAATAAGAATGTCTAAGGTTGAAGTCAGAGATCAACATTTTCCCTCTACCAAAACATTTTTTAAAAAATTTATATTCCTGTAGGAAATTATCAGGTATTCAAAATTAGAGAATGATGTAATAAACTCCACCTTTTAGAAATCAATTCATAGCCAGTGTTTGTTCGTCTATATTTTGAAGCAAATTCCAGGCATTATTTCACCTGTAATGTTTCTTCATGTGCCAATGAAACATAACCACAGGACAGTGGTTGTATTTACAGGTCATTAATAATCCATAATAGCACTAGGTTTCCCGTTCACATGTTCTTGTTTCACACATTTGCTACCTGGGTAGTGATTTTGATGTCTAATCAGGTAATGGCTATAGGTAGACTGGCTCTTCTTTGGGTCCGTTGCCCATTTCCTGTGCTGGATCTCTTTTACAGATCTTCTGAGTTGAGTACAATTTTTCTTAAATATGCTGTCTCATATTCATTCCCTCTGGTCATTTCCGGAGCGGCTTCCATGATACATGCATGTAAAGTAGCCCTTCTCCCTTCTTGCAGTCTAAACATGGGTTTTATTTTGGCTTTTTTGCAACCTTTACACACTTAACAAATTCTAAGGTGGGTATAATATTGTTTGTATTTCCTCTCAGACATTTGTATGTATTATGTCACTGAATAGTTTCTGACAAGTCTCATATGGTCCTAATTTCTTTGCGTTTCACTTATTATTTGTGTGTGTATGCAGTATATGTACGTACAGGTTTAGAGCCTGTGTGTGCAGGTGTGTGCATGCATGTGTGTGTGTGTGTGTGTGTCTGTGTGTGTGTCTGTGTCTGTGATCTTGTGTGTGCATAGACAAAAGGTTGGTGTTGATTGCCCTCTACTATTGCTCTCCCCCTTATCTTGGAGACAGGATCTCCCTAACTGAACCTGGAGCTCACCTGTTCAGTTAGGCTGGCTGGCCAGTGAGGTCTGGGGATCCCACCTGTACCACCCAGCACTTCGGTTGCAGACGAGCTGACCACACCCAGCTTTTACATGTGTGCTGACTCTGAATGCGGGTCATCATGCTTTCATGGCCAGCTCTCTACTGACTGTGCCATCTCTCCAGCTCCTGAGTTTTTATTTTTAAGTTTTGTGACTTTTTCTAACCCTTGTTTTTAAATTTCACAGTAACAATTCTAAGGTGGTATTACTTTAGTACCGGTGCCCAGTGGATCTCTCTACCTGCTTGTTGCTCAGTTCTAGGAAATTGAAACTTTCAACCCCTTTGATTTCTTCCTTCATTTTCTATGTCTTAATCTTTTTTATAACTTTAATTATTGAATCTCCTGGGGATAAACGTCTTCTTCTATCTTTGTTTTTATTTCCTGAGTTTGGGGGTTTTGTTGTTGTTTTTGGTTTATATTCAATCAAGTTCCTTAACTTTATGGCTACAGAATTTTTTTTTTTTTGTCTGTTGTCTTATTTTATTTCTAGATCAGATGGGATCTCAAGAGTGCCTCTTCCTGGTTTTGCTGCAGCCATATTTTTTACTCTAACTGTTATTTCATAAATCTCAGTGCACAAATTAATTTGCCTCTTGCTTTAATTTGTTTTGCGTCATGGGCCATTTACTCTGATGGCTCAGCTTGGTTGTTGTGTTTTGAGCTGCTGATCTGCCCCTTTGGTTCCCTGATTTTTATTTTAGTCTATTTATTCTTTCTGGCCCTCTAAGTTGAGGGGGTCCTTGTGTAATGAATAGATAGATGTTCAGTCTTTTCACTCATTGGTCAACATTGCCGCATTTTTTTTTTCTTTTTTTTTTTTTTTTTGGTCTTTTTGAGACAGGGTCTCCCTGTCGCCCCAGCTGGCCTGGAACTCACTGTGTAGACCAGGCAGGCCTTGAACTCAGAGAGATCCGCCTGCGAGATCCGCCTGCCTCTGCCTCCCAAGTGCTGGGACTACGGGCGTGTGCCACCATGCCTAGCCATTGCCACTTTTTAAAGTTTGCAGATATCCTTTAGAATTATACATGTCTAGTTAGGATGTTGCTGAGGGCAGTGTCCCAGTGTTGGGTCTGGTGTGCAGGGACCCACTGTGACAGTGTGTCAGGCACATAGATAGGATCCAGTTGCAGGGCATTGCACTCCATCTTCTCCCTAGTGCCACAGAGCCCTTGCTACATGTTCATATGCAGCCACCACCACCCACCGGTCCCCACCCTGCCTGGCTGCAGCACCTCCAGGGATGTGGTTCATAAATGGATCATTTGCCACCTTTAAGCCATGAATCACCATCTAATTATTTCTTTGACCTATGGACAAAAAGACCAATTACACTGTTCAGATTCTTTGGAAAAATTATCTCATTATATTTTATTGTCATTATTCTTTTCAGTTTGTACTTTGAAATATGCCATAAATGCTAATGGATATATGTAATGAATATATGTAATCTAAAGCTTAATAATGAAGCAAATGACCATGTACCTGCCACCTAATTTAAGAAATATTTCCTCTCCCTCTGAATAAAACCACTGTGATTCTAGGCTAACTTCTCCTCTCCCTTTTGCTGAGGTCATGGGTCTGAGGAAGTGGAAATGGCCTTAGTGATTTACAAGAGAAAAAAAGCGTAAATGTGGTGTCTAGAGGGCATATTGAGTTACTGGTAACAGACATGCAGGTGATTACACTGTGGCTGCTGAGGCCTCCATTGGTTTTTCCTGGCAGATACTCAGAAGCACTACAAACTCACATGGTGTCTTTGTGTGAATATGAAAACTTCAGTCTTGCTATTTGAAATTATTGTATGCACAAAAATCTATCAGACTATGAATCTGTAAGACTCTTGCAACCCCCACAGTTTACAGGTTGTGTTAGTCAGGGTTCTCTAAAGAAACAGAACTGATAAAATGAATATATATATTCATTATATAAACATATATATAATATACATTCATTATATAAACATATATGAACATATGTATATGGATTTATTAGCTTAGTTTAGAGGATAGAGTCCGAGTAGCCCAACAATGGCTACCACACTGGAGAGGCTGAGAATCTGGTAGAATGAAGTCCATGAGGCTGGATATGTCAGCAATCCCAATCTGGTGCTGAAGGTCTAAAGGATTCCTGGAGGTCTGCTCTTCAGTCTATGTGGGAATCCCAAGATGTTGGTTCTACTATCAGTGAAGGAACACCATAGCAGCAAGATGAACTCACCAGTGAGAGAGAAGGCAAGCTGACAGAAAGAAAAGCTCCCTTCAGCCCTGACCTTTTATAAAGTCACGCCCACATTTAGGGTGGGTCTTCCAGCTTCAAATGATCCAATCAAGAAAGTCTCATTTTATTTAATTCCAGATCTAGTCAAGTTGACAGGCAAGATTAGCCATCACACATCCACAGCCTATCATTTCATAGTTCAAGGTTGACATAGCAGGGGGCTGTGGTGCTCTGCAGATGGGCTTCATTCATCATTACTGAATGCGGACTCTATCCCAGGCATTCTTTCAGATGCTCAGCATTTGGTGTTGAGATGATTGAGCTCTCTCCTTTGTGCACTAACTCCATGACTGGACTTACGAGCAAGATGTTTTTGGAATGCGTGGCCTAGAAGTCATTTAGCAAGGTGGAATCCTTATTGAACTGGGTCAGAGCCTGATTACTAGTAAAAGCAGGCCAAGGCTTCAATTTATTAATTTATTTGACATGTTGTCTATGCCAAGTGGAACCCTGGGAGGTAATGCTGTATTAAACCAATGAGTTCAGCACTCATGTGGGATTTATTTGTTTGTTTTTACACAGTATCTCACTATATAACCTTGACCGGCCTGCAACCTGCTGTATAGACAACACTGTTTTGTAACTGTGGTGATCCTCCTGCTTCAGCCTCCCAAGTGCTGGAATTACATGCATGCACCACTATGCCTGCTTATCATTTTGGTTGAGGCAGGGTCCTATTTGAGCCCTAACTGGCCTAGAATTCACTATGTAGAGCAGGCTGGCCTTGAACTCACAGACCCTCCTGCTTCTGCTTCCTGAGTGCTGATTGAAAGTGTGTGCCACCATACCTATCCTGAATTCTTTTTTAAAAAGCTTAATTTCTTTATCTATGTGTGTGTATATAGAGTGTATGTGTAGAGATCAGAAGAGGGTGTTGGGTGTCTTCCTCTATCACTTTATTTTTTTGTGACAGTCTCTCCTTGAACCCAGGCCTCAAGTTTTCTCAACTAGACTGAAAGCCAGGAAGCCCTAGTGCTTTTTCAGTCTCTCTCCTTCCCCCATCTGGGTTATAGGCATGCCTGGGATGTCCACTTTTTATGTGCGCTGAGATATAAACTCTAGTCCTGTGATTGCACAGCAAGTACTTTTAACCACAGCCATTTTGTCCAGTCCCATTGCAATTCCTTAGTCCTAGTTTACTCTGGAGAATCCTAGTTAACTATCTTATCCCCATGTAGTTATTAATATAACCTTTTTTCTCTCTTAAAAGCATCCCAGCTTTGGACAGTAATTTATTTATTTTTAATGTTTTTATTTTATGTGTTATGAGTGTATTGCCTACAAGCATGTAAGTGCACCCATGTCATGCAATACTCATGGAAGTCAGAAGAGGGCATCAGATTCCCCTGTAACGAGTTACAGAAGGTGTTAGCTGGAATTGAACCCGGGTCCTCTGAAAGAGCAGCCAGTGCTCTTAACTGCTGAGCCATCTCTCCAGCCCTGGACAGTCATTTATATGGTCCTATATATTAGTCAAGTTTTTTTTTTGAGGGCAACAAATCCCTTTAAAGTATTAGTGACTCAAATAGCCAATTCTTTAGGATCCCATGGATCTGTCCATCACTTGCAGCTCTGCCCCCAGCTGTGGGTCAAGTTTAGTTTATTCCTCATTCTGAACTTGAAGCCTATGCCATAAATCTTTTTAGGAGACACAGTCTGGAAGATCAGCCTTAATCTGAGAGCTCTTGTTCTTCTGTGCAAGGTCCAAGATCTGCAGTGGGATGGGCTGTGTTGGGTCATCTTCCATTGACTGAGCAATTCACATGTTCAGAATCAACATCAGAGGATTCTGATTTAAAGTGGTTTCTTGGAGGGGAGTGTTGTGGAAGGGGAGAATGAACAGTAAATAGTAACAGTGAGCACTTCACAATTCTGACCCCCACTTTCTCCCAGTGTGCCCCTTCTCCAGCCCTTACAGGTGGCACCTTGCAGTGCCAGTGTCAGAACAAAGCTGAAGTAATTAAGAGTTGGTAGGGAAGGAGTTCTGCCTCATTTGGAGTACAGAATATATTAAGGCATTCTACCACTGTGTGAAGCCTGTTTTATGTTCAGAGTCTACTGGTGGGGGTGGGATTAATGTTTGGGCAGCTGGAGTGGCCCCAGCAATACTGCCTGTTGTAGAAGTTTGCACCATGTGAGCTGTCACAGCGAAGTAGAGCCTGAGGTTACATCTTATTCTCCACTACCCCAGTGATGTTGGTAATCTATGAAGCATGGTGTCTAGTGCCTGTGCCTGTTACTTTTCTTCATGAACCATTCTACCTACCCCCCCAGTCCATCTACCCGAGTTTTTAAAATTTTTTGAGATAAAGTCTTAAGTATACCAGGCTTTCCTTCAACTCATTATGTAACCAAGGATGACCTTGAACTCCTGATTCTCCTACCTCTACCTCTCCAGTGTTCACCAGTGCTGGATAACAGACATGCACCACCATGCGTGCACCACCTAGCACTCTAGGGACTGGACCTAGGACCTCATGAATGCTAGGCAAGCACTCTGTCATCTAAGTTACATCCTTGGCCCTGTGCCTGGGATTTTTAATTTTATTTTTGATTAGTGTTCCTTTACTTATTGATATTAAGTAATCAACACCAGTTGATTTTTCCCCCTAAAATAATTCCACTAAATCCTTAATGTTACTGATTCAGTGATGGATTGATGATGGCATTTCTCATTTCCCATTGCTTATCCTGCTTCATTGGGATTTGTAGAGGCAAAAGGGACAAAGATTTGAACCCACTCACCCTTGTTGAGACAGGAATACCAGTGTTTCAAGCAGAAATATTATTTCACTACAAGTGCAGAGACTAGAGGGAATAGAAGAGATCCATTTGATCCATCACCTGCCTGGCAGCTGACTTTCTCTCAAGAACAGTTTTATGAAGAAACAGTCTTATTATTTCCCAAGAATGATCAAGTGCCTTCAGAGTCAGTCATGCTAAAAAAAATGGATGTTCAAATTATCTCTATTGGTGCAATAATGGCACTTCAACCTTGGGAGTTATCAACAGATGTCCAGTTGGAATTAAGGCTTGTTCAGTAGGAGGGAACTCATGTGTGGTACAGTAAACACAGGCAAGCACACATAGGTACTCACAGACCCTAGAGAAGAACCTACTTCTGTCACTTCCCTAGACCAGTGTAAGTTCTACTATATTCTAAATACATATCTTCCTTTTCACAGACAAGTGTAGCTCTCATGGCTCATCAAAGAAGTTTCTTTTTGCAACAGATGGAGACTATTACAAAGTTCCTCAGCTGGTCAGGTATGGAGAATGAGTGACTGTGAGGTGCCCAGCCCTAAGTGATACATCTACAATGTAGCCTCTACATCTAAGGCTCAGGGAACATTGAGAAAGAGGGAGCAGAAAGAATGTAAGAGCCAGAGGGACAAGACACGTACTACTAGTTAATACTTTCTACATTTTATAGGGAAGCTGCACCAATGAAATCTCCATAATGGTTGTTTAACAAGACCTGCATAATGACAAAACCAGTTGCCCTACCAAGGTGATAGGGGAAATTTCATGGGATCCCACCTCAAGATGAAAAGCTACAGGCAATCATTGGATGCTGAGGGATGGAGAATCACTTTTCTCCAGGGACTAGCTCTCTGAGAAGTTATCTAATCCTAAGTGGTGAGCCCTAAACACAGGTGTACACGAACACCACTAAATGGACTCTGGAACATATGTGTATGTGTGTGTACACACACACACACATATATATATGTATAAACATGCATGTATATGTAACAAAAACAGGAAAAACAAGAAAGTAAGAAGGAGTCAGGGGAACATGGGAGGAGTTGAAGGGAGACTCGGAGAGGTGGAAATAATGCAAATACAACACTCATGTATGAAAGTCTCAAAAAATGAATATTTTTAAATAAGAAGGCCACCTTCACTCAGCAGGTTAAGTGGCTGCATTCTTTAGCAGGAATCCAGCTTGTCATGAGTCATAGAATGCTTGTTGGGATTAAATATTTCTATTGTCTCTAGAATATGAACCTTTGAAGCTATGTAGTCTGTTATCCCACTGTATCTTCAAAGACTAGCACACTGTCTGACACACAGTAGACATTCAGAATACTTCAGTGGAAGCAATGTGGGTATTACTGGTGGCCAGTAGAGGCAAAACCTGGGGCTTGAGTAGAGCAGGGCTGTGTAGAGGCGTCCTTAATATAATGGTGCCAGCAGTGACATCAAGTTGATGCTTTAGCCTCATAGACTTGACCATGGGGTAGGAAGCTAGAAGAGGTTGGATTCTGCCCTGAAAGCCAGGAGCCTAGCTATGGGACCCTGCATGGCCATGGGACCAGGTTCCACATACAGGCAGAGTTATTACCTACCATATACCTTCTCCCTTGGCACTTAAGTGACTGCCTGTTGACCTCAGCTATGGCCTCAGCATTGATGTCAGTGTGGAATTTTCTTCTCTCTGCTGCATCTTATTCTACCTCCCAGTGCTGAAGTGCTGGGTATTTAATGTGCCGCAGAGCTGCCCTCAAATCAATGGAAAGGAGGGGATGGGGTAGCCCAGGACCGTCACTTCTTACATGCGATGGCTCACAGGTATATGGATCCTTCCCAGCAGCTTAGCCTGGAGCCTCCCCCAAGGTGGCAGCTGGCTGGTGCACCACATACTGACTCTTCTCTTGCTTTCCCTGTCTGTGTTTTGTTCATCTTCTGTGTGTAAACTTCTTGTTCTTGAATACATGTCTCAGTGTCTGCTACAGGGGAAACTCAATCTATGACAGTTTGTCCTGGGTCCTGAAAATGTAAGTGGCAGGTGTTCTTAAAGCTATAAAATTCACTAAAGACGTGAACTTTGTTTTTCTTAGACACTTAAAAATTAATATCAATAACAGAAAGAAGCTGTAATTATATCCCAAATTGTATGACTCTTAATGATGACAGGGTAGTTTTTAAAAATATTTTTATTTATTGTTTTTATTTTATGTGTATGATGGTATTGCCTGCATGTGTGAAAGTGCACCCATGACATGCAATGCCCACGGAGGTCAGAAGAAGGCATTGGATTCCCCTGGAACAGGAGTTGCAGGCAGTTGTTAGTTAGCCGCCATGTGGGTGCTGAGAATCAAACCCAGGTCCTCTGTAAGAACAGCCAGTGCTCTTAATCACCGAGCCATCTCTCCAGCCCCAACAGGATAGTTTTTAGATAGCTAAAACTTCCCTGCTCAGAAAACTTTAATGACTAGTGTTGCCTGTAGGATAGCGTCTCATTCAACTTGGAGCCCATTCCTGGAAGTCTGTGAACACACTGTTTTCTGTTGTTTATAAATGCAATCTACATGCAGTGCTGTCTCCTCTGCCTTTGCTCACCAGTGCTCTGGTATGTGTCTGAATTTTCTCATCAGGTGACCCCACAACATACCCCAGCCTGGCCTCCAAGAATTAGCTCCTCGGGAATGAGCAGATGAGGTAGTCATTCTGCCTATACGGTGCAGTGGGTAGACATGAGGGACACAGTGACACTAACCTTTGCTTTTGCTTCTTTGCAGATATCTCTGTGAGCCTGCTAACCCTTGTGGTCACTGCCTGTGGTCTTGCCCTCTTTGGTGTGTCTCTCTTCGTGTCTTGGAAACTCTGCTGGGTTCCGTGGCGAGAACGAGGCCTGTTCTCTGGTAGCAAAGACAACAACCAAGACCCTCTTAACTACACGGACACAGAGATCAATGAGCAGGAGAACAGTGAGGACTTCCTAGACCCACCCACACCTTGCCCTGACTCCTCCATGAAGATCAGTCACACTTCCCCTGACATTCCTCTGTCCAACCAGCCAGGGGTCCAGGAGAACTGTGCCCATGGCGTCCGTGTGCAGCGGCAAGTCACAGAGCCAACACCGTCAGCTCGGTCAGTGATGCCCCTTCCGTCCTTCACCTTATCCTTCTCCCTTGCCAGTGGTCACTGATTTAGTGGGGAGCCTGTAACTGTTTAGTTTCAGATACATGAAGGTGAGAAGACTCTACTTCATGTGCTGAGCTTCGTTCTTGAGCTCCATTTAGTTTCCATGAAGTCCATAAAATTAATGGTTGACATTGTTACCACGTGTCAAGTATGGTACACAAGCTTTATATAATATACATATTATTTTAGTACAGCTTACAGTTCTGAGATGCATACTATTATTTTCCGTTTACAGTAGGAGAATCTTAAAGAGATTAACAAGGTAATATGTTAGGATGTATCCAGGTCAGCCTTTGAATCCTGGTTCAAGTAACACCAGAATCTGAGCTCTTATCTCTATTCCCTGATGTCCTCCTGGAGCTTTTGAATTTGTTCACTGTGCCTCAGACCTAGCCTAGCAATCATAAATAGGCTTGCTTCAGATGCCACGATGTAACTCGAAGTCTCTGCCCATCCCCAGGCTTTGGAGCACCTGCAGACTACCTGGAATGGGGTTTCTGTTCTCTGTATTGTGCTCTTAAGCAGTAGGCAAATGACTGTGCCATGATTGGTGGGCTCTGAGGTATAATTAAATGGTCTCATTTACATATGTGGCACTGAGCAAATTATATAACCTTGATAGGTGTCCATTTCCTGTTCTTTAAAAGAAAAACATTAAAAGTACCAAACTCAGAAGCGGTTTTGAGGATGAATGGATAACGCATGCCTGCACGCATCTGCGCTGGTGTCCGTGGCCTGCACGCATCTGTGCTGGGGTCCGCGGCCTGCACGCATCTGCGCTGGGGTCCGCGGCCTGCACGCATCTGCGCTGGGGTCCGTGGCCTGCACGCATCTGCGCTGGTGTCCGTGGCCTGCACGCATCTGTGCTGGGGTCCGCGGCCTGCACGCATCTGCGCTGGGGTCCGCGGCCTGCACGCATCTCCGCTGGGGTCCGTGGCCTGCACGCATCTCCGCTGGTGTCCGTGGCCTGCACGCATCTGCGCTGGGGTCCGTGGCCTGCACGCATCTCCGCTGGTGTCCGTGGCCTGCACGCATCTGCGCTGGGGTCCGTGGCCTGCACGCATCTCCGCTGGTGTCCGTGGCCTGCACGCATCTGCGCTGGGGTCCGTGGCCTGCACGCATCTCCGCTGGTGTCCGTGGCTTGCACGCATCTGCTCTGGGGTCT
>NW_008354494.1:994824-1009061 GCF_000622305.1 Nannospalax galili
CACTGGGGTCTGTGGCCTGCACACATCTGCATTGGGGTCTGTGGCCTGCACACATCTCCACTGGGGTCTGTGGCCTGCACACATCTGCACTGCTGTCTGTGCTGCCATCTTGCCTTTCACATTGCTGTTTCGTCAACTGTCACGGAGGCACACCTCTCCCAAGACACGGAGGTTGTGCACTATCACTGAGGGACTCCTCTGCCAAGATGTGCAAAGGTGAATTTGAGGCTCAGCTGCCACTTCTAAATCACTGGATATAAAATCCAATTTTTAGTAGGAGAGTTCAGGAAAAGAAACAGTCAACCTCCTTTAAGGTTGAGTGATAGCCAGAAGAGTACCATGTGCAATATATCTTTTGAAAATCTGAACGTGGTTTCGGGGTATTTTTTTAAAAATCATTTATTCTTTAGAAACAGAAATAATATTTTTACCCTTTTTATGATAATGAAGTTTGTCCTAGAGACTCTGTTCCTTCACATTAAGTGGGATAGAATATGACAGTTTATAGTTTAAATTTTTTCCAGAAACTCATTTTAGCATCATTTCCAATTCTGAATCAAAGAGCTAAACTTAAAATATTCTTCTGTAAGGAAATGGCTGGTTGTTTGCCATTTGATTTACAAGAAATCCTCAGTTTTTTATCTCTCAAATATTTCTTTAGATTTAAGATTTAGAAAACTAGAACTGTGTCTGAGGCCACCATGGAGTTCACACAGTGGGACAAACTTCAGTAAGATCCTTTCAGTCCTCCAAGACCTGGAGCCTTTCATATGGGTCCCTATTGAAACCCGCTCCCATTTGGTTCTATTTTGCATGCAATTTCTCCTGTCAGAGAAACTAAGATACAGAGGTATAAAACTGTTCTTATTAGATTGGATCTGTGCCTTCTGCCCTATAATTCTAATGAACTGATATCAATAGCACACTATAACTATCTCAGTATTTGTTATATTTCTGTGTGTGTGTATCAAGAAATATAGCGTGTTTAAAAGAAAAAAAAAGGTTATCTCTACCACAGATTTGTGGAAATTGGGTAGAAGAAGAAAAAAGAAGAGCAAAGGAATAATTCCTGCAAAAATGCATTTCATATTCAGATTATTTTGGTTTTGAAGATATGCAATCAAATTATCTTTCCAAACAGTGAAAAGCTTAGTAATAGCTGAATTGCTATTAGCAAGCTAACTACTTTCCAGCCACATTTGACCTAGTATTATTGACAATTTGCATTGTTCCACATTTGAAACATTCATACCTGAATTACTACTGACCTAGTTTTATAGGTTCTGTCTGGAAATATACATCTTTGAATAGTAGTATATGATTCTCTAATTCTTTAGTAATTGTGTTTTTTTATAAGAAAACATATATAGGGCTGGAGAGCTGGCACAGCTGTTAAAGGCTCACAACCAAAAAGACAAAAAAATACACACACACACACAAACACACACACAATTATAGGAGCTCTTTCCTTGGAGAGTCGTAAATAAACAGCTACCCTTCCTTATAGACCACCAGCACCAAACAGACACACACACACACACACACACACACACACACTACCACCGCCACCTTTCACTGACAAAATGGAAAAATGAATAAAAATTCCTTCATGTTCCATAATGTTTTAATTTTCCTGTGGTTCTAGGGATCAAACCTGGGAGGTTGGGAATGCTAGGCATTGCCCTGCACCTGAGCTATGCCTCTAGTTTTCTGAAACATTTTTAATATTTCTTTTTGAAGTGCTATATTTGGGGAAGGAGGAGGTTCTCTGCCAAGATGGCCTTCATCAGGCCACGTCTCTAGCTGTGGCTCTTCTCCCTTCATCCTCGTCCCTTCAACAGCTTTCTTGCTTCTGTCTTCCCCTTTCCATCCTGCAACTATTGTCACCTGTCTTAGGGTTCCCAGAACAGCTTGTAGGCCTGGTGCACGTAAGACTTGGCCACCCAGTTGAGGGCACCCTGCATGTCCCTGTGGTTGGCATAGAGTCTGCTGTAGTGTTCACATCAGAAGCAGCCACCTCACCTGGCCTCTTCACACTGGAAATGTTTGGCTCACAAAACTGCCATGTGGAATTCCCCGGAGAGCTTTGATTCATCTTATAAGAAGGTTTCTGGCCAGGATGACTTTCAGCTATTCTCCCAAGACCAAGCATGTTAAGATTCTACATCTAATTTGTTCAATTACTGTTGCAACCTTTCAAACTTTCCATTAATTCTCTTCAGTCTGGATGAAATCTCTCTTGTATTAATAGTCTAATGTGTTGGGAATGTGGATATCTTAATTTCTTCAGAGTTTTTCAATACCAGAGCATTTCTAAGAAAGGTTTCTTCCTTGAATGTATGAAAATTCCTGGATCCCCAAAGTGGAAGGAACCCCAGATACCATCTACCCCACTTCCTGACTCACACTGCTTGATGAAAGTCTAAGCTTTGTTTAAGTCTCCTTAGACTTCCTGTAGAGCACATTGGTTCTATAACAACCGAACTGGTCACACCACAAACCCCTTATCAGGTCTCTGAAGGTCCTGCAGCATCTTGGCAAAGCCACACCTCCTGCCAGGGCCGCCATGCTGCACAGCCTCCAAGGTCACTGTTGACATGCACTCAGTAGAAAGCGTCACTCAGGAAGACTCCTAGGCCCCTGCTACCATTGCCTCAGCTGCTCCCTGCAGTGTCTGAGCCTCTCCTGCCTAGAGTCCTGGACACATGCTGTCCCCCCCACCCCCCAGCAGGGATGCTTTTCTTCTTTTTCACCCTTCCTAGGCACCTTTGCAATGTTAATGACCTAGCATAATAAATGTCTTCTGCTCACAGGGCTCTGACACCCCACCTGAAGGTGAGTTCTACCCTCCACTGCCCCCTGCTTTCATTCCTCATGTTTTGTTTTCACTCCTCCACAGCATTCCCCTGTCATCATTTATTTATTCATCCCCTGTGCTTCCCTCCAGACTGAGGTGTGAGTTCAGGGACTGTATCTGTTTTTGTTTCTTTTTCTATGTGCAGCCCCTGGTATAGCCCCAGGCACAGAGGAGACATTTTTCCATGAATGATTGACAGAATACATTGGGCAGTAGCAGGCCATTTCCCTCTTATCCTGCTGACAAGGATGGCACGGGGCCAGAAGTATAGACTGAATGGGGCCCATAATGGCGTGAGGCTGGTGGAAGGCCATCATCTCAGGCTTTGCATTTATTCAGAGCCCCTGTTCAGACCTTTGACCATATCTCCAAATTAAGCAATCCATAGAAGGATGCAAATGCTTTGATAGGGCTTAAAGTGGAAAATAACCATCATACTTCAAATGTTGTTCCCTTTATTGGCCACAACCCTGGTGAAGAGTTCAGAGATCAAATGTGGTACTAACTGTGAGTGGCACTTGTATTTCTGTGACTGGGGACTGAACCCAGGGCCCAACACATACTAGACAGGTGCTCTACCACAGAGCTATATTCCCAGCCCTGAGTGGCAGATTTTTCATTAAACTCGGTTTTTGTATTATGAACAAAAATTTTTGAATTATTCTTTGAGTTATTTCTTCAGATTTTAATAAACTGACAACTTTGAAAGTGGAAGTTGCTTAGATCTCTCTTTCAATTCTTGTGAGACTTGAAACTAGATTTAAATGTGTATTTTTTTCTGCTGGGATTTAATTATAAGAAGCTGTTATATTTGTGACATTAATGTTTTTACTCCAAATATTCTGCTATGTGTAAAATTCTATATTGGGTGCTAGTATTTCTTAAAAAGCATAGAAAACATAACCCTCTCCTTAAAGGCCCCAAAGAAGAATACCAGTCACAGAGAAGTGCTCAGGTCCTCCTCAGAGGATTAATCTGGTGGAAATGCATAGAGGTGTGAGGTGCGTAGAGCCTGGACAGAGGGGACTGACTGAGGACTGCGGTGGTGAGGGTCTGGATATCTGGGTGTAATGGGAGTACAAAGAGATGGTGGTACGAGCTACTTAGGGAGAGGAGAAGTATTTGAAAGTGACCCAAGGTTTCAAGCCTGTCTGAATTGGGAGTGGTAGGGGAGACCAAGTCCTCAGTGTGTCCACCTCCACTGACCACAGAATGAGATCAACCCCTGAACTCTAGGCCAAAAAAGTCTTGGATTCCTGCTTCTGCCTTCCCTTGCAGTATGTTAGTTGTGTGTCTCCTACTGTCTAGGATGTCCCCTCTGCCTGCCTGTGGCTCAGAAAGCCAAACCCTCTCCTCTCTACCACAAACAGTTTCAGAGAAGAATGGGGTACTACCTCTAGTTTCTATACTTTCTTGCCCCACAGTGTTAATTCAGAAGTTGCATTTTGCATCTCTCTTTTCTCTCCTTGGCCACTGAAGCCTATGGGAAAGGACTGATCAGGTTCCATCTCTGAAATGAGGCCAGAGACGAGGGAATATAGGGGAATGTATACTTAGTATCAGTGGTCACACAGGAAACCCGGGGATGCAAGGCATGCCGGGGCTTAAGTGACTTGAGCTTAGGTGAGGGGTTTTAGAGAAATCTACTACTCCTAGAGGGCTGGGACCAAGATGAAAATTGAGCTAATTTCCCCACTGAAGTCTGCAGCATCCTTTTGGAAGAGAATACAGGAAGGGCAAACCCATCTCAAGTTTCATCTCTTCCATGAAAATTTCCTGAGCCAGAGGCTTTTTATGCTCTCCCTGTTCCCCTGCTAACCTCTGGTCAGCACTTAACGCCTCTGCTCAGTTTTAAGGCTCCTGTAGGAACTCTCCCTACCTGCTTGGCTGCTTGTTTCTTCCAAGGCCTGGACTAGACTGCTCGGCTTTATGTACCTTTCACTCTGTTGGATGCCTGACTTTCCACATTCACGTTTGTTGAATGACAGTAGCGTCTTCTTTCTAAAGATCTTACAGAAGTGGTTGGCTTTTGGGGTAATACTTTAGGAACTGCTTGTGAAATTGGAACTGGTTAATTCACACTTGAGGAAGGGAGAGGAGGAAAAGCCCCTTTGCCCCCAAGCTCCTGACTCTTCCTACCCCACGTCTGCAGCTCAACCAAAGACCCCTTCAGATGTCAAAGTGTGCTTGTGAGTTTATTAGAGGAAGTCTGCTGTACAAATTTTGTTAAGTATCTTGGAACTCAAACTTTCCCGAGGTTCAGCCTGGGTCTGGTTGGTCAAGTTCAGTCTTTATTATTTTTTGCCTCTTCCATGTTAGGAAACAGCATCTGATGATCCTGAGAGAGAATGAGAATTGGAGGAAACAGAGTTCCAATCCTAGCAGCCAGCTTCTCTGAGCCAACCTTAGAATACAACCCAGTTACAGAGGGCTATCTCTCAACCCCCACCCCTCATCCTTGGGATTTACTTTTTTCACTTTTCATTGACTGTGTAAATTAAGCCCAAGAGCCTAGGACTCACCAACCTACTCAGAAGAAAAACTGTTTCAGACAGATTCCTCCTTACCACTGTCACTTAATGTCATAACCAGTGTCACTCAGGAACATTGGAATTCCTGACCTTGGCACTGGGGAATCTCTTGTGTACTACACTCAGACCGTTTAGAACCACCACATCTGGTGTGGGGAGTGTGCAAGTTCTAACACTGTTCTGTGTATTTCCTCTCTTGCTTTAGACTTGACTTTTCTTCTTGCCTCCTTCTGAGTAGCCCATGAGAGCTATGGAGTGTTGGTTTTCCATTTCTTCTACCTCATCTTCTCCTTCACGTCCCTGGGGCAGCTTCCTGTTCTCATTTCTCAGTCCACAGAGTGCTAGCTATTAATGTAGGGATACTGGGACTCACCCTGGTTCTCTGGCTCTTGTGGATGACTCTGTTCTACACACACACACACACACACACACACACACACACACACACACGTGTTATCCATCCACATTCACCTTTAGTAAATTCTCACTGCCTCCTAGAAGGAGCCCTAGCAGCACAGAGCTGTCATGCTGGGCTACAGTCTTTGAATCTACTTTAATCTGCTATATTACAGTGAGATTAAGCTGTTTTCCCAGTAGTAATTCTGGAGAGAAAAGTTAACAGGAATAAAATTAACATGTAAAACACTTGATAGGTAATGATATTCCTATTTCTGATTGTTTTTAGAAGAATCTTTGTTTTGGAAGTGTGTGTGTGTATATGTGTGTGTATGGAGGTCAAAGGGCTACCTCAGCTGTCATTCCTCAGGCACCATCCACTGCCTTTTTTTATTGAGACAGGATCTCTCCTTGGTCTAGAACTTGCCGTGTAGGCTAGGCTGGCAGACCAGTGAGCCACTTGTCTCTACCTCCCCCATGCTGGGGCTATGAATGGGTGGGATTCCTGTGCCTTTTTTTTATGTAGGTTCTGGAGATTGAACACAGCTCCTTGTACTTTCAAGGCAAGCATTTTACTGACTGAGCCATCTCCCAAGCCTTATATTGGAATTTTGAATAAAGGGCTTTCTGTACAGTTGGGCTCTCGGGAAATGAGATTTTTCTTCTGCCTTTGAAGTACAGATCTCTCCACAATGCCCTCTCCAATCCACCCCCTCTGCCCAATGGCAATCTCTTGTGCTTAGGAAGAGCTGAACATTAGTACTAATCTCTCCAGATTGCATGTCTAAGAAAATGTGTATGTTGAGCAGAATGTTCCATTGCTACGTAGCTGGCTCCATTTATTTTAAATTTAAATGTGCTTGGTAGGTTTCCTTCTGCAGACGAGGGTACAGACAAATTGTTGCTGTGATGTGATGAATCTACAACCAGTGCTCAGAAAGCAGCAAGGGAACCTGCTGTTCACAAAGAGTTTTTGTCAGCAGCAGCCTAACCTCACCTGAGGCTGGGTGTAGACACAGTTGCTCCATCAGACTCTAGTCCTGAGTAGAAGCACCCATTGGCTCTCTAAGATAAGGTCTCACGTATCCCCAACTAGCCTCCAACTTGACATGCCACAAGGGCCTTGAATTTCTGATCTTCCTGCCTCTACCTTCTGAATGTTGAGATTACAGGTGTGTACTGCCATGCCAGTTTTACATAGTGCTGAGTACTGAACCCAGGGCTTGGTACATATTTATCAAGCACTCTATCAACTGAGACACATCCAAGACCACACTCGTGGCTATGGAGAGTGCATTTTTATTATGCAAACAGTGCTACTAACTAAATAGCACACAGAATGATCTATACTATCCACTGTTAGTTTTACTAACTAGTTCTCATCCAGAGTGGTATAAACTGGCTTGACCAATATGTGGGCCTCTGAGCCTAAGAAAAACTAAGAGCAGAGGATAGATGGAGCTGGTGCCATAGTCCCCTTCTGGTTTGTGCTTAGAGCAGGGTGCTTGCTGCTCTACACCAGTCCTTCCTGTACACGGAGGCCGATAGCAAGCTTAAAGCTCTCTGCTAGCACCGCAGTGGTTCCAATTCCGGACAAGTGAATGGCCTGGCTATACTAATGGACACCCGATTTGGCCCCCTAAAAGCATCTCCTGCCTCTCTTCCCTCCCCCAAATCATCAGATACAGAGAAACTTTAACGTTGTGAATTTCTCTGGAAGAAATTAAAATCTGGAGCGGCTCCTTCCGGATCTCATAGTCTTTGAACATGTGGGAATTTTTGTGCCTGGGGTATGTCTGCTTGCTGTGGACTGTGTTTGGTGTGACAGGTACAAGTGACAGCTCTGTGCAGTGCTCTTGGTGTATCACATGAGTGATTAGTGATCAAGAGGACCTTTTAGGATGAAGAGGAATGTTCATCACCACATCTGTGATAATAAAAAGGGGAGTACTTTCAAACGTGTTTTGGATCTGTGAATCTCATTGTTACATCTTTATTCCATAAGGTAGTCTTAAGGAAAGCAAAACAAATACAAATGTTGACTCTGCCTCTCCAACTATTTGCCAGTCTCTCAGAGACAACTCTGCTGTTTCTTTTCACCTTTCACTGAGACTCTATTTTAAATAAGGTTATTGACTGACTACATATAAAATAGGATACAGACTCTTCACTCTAAAATTACCTTTAGAACAACCTTGAGCCATGTGTGGTGGCACACTTTTTATCCCAGCATCCTGGAGGCAGAGACAGACAGATCTCTTTGAGTTCCAGGCCAACCAGGGCTACAGTATAGTGAGACCCTGTCTCAAAAATAAATAAATACATACATAAATAAATAAATAACACACTTATTCTAGGCCTGGAAGGTTACTCTGGAGCTACTCTGGAGGTTGAAGCAGGAAAAACACAAGTTCAGTGCCTATATGGGCTACAGAATAAGCTCAGGGCCAGCTTGAGCAACTTCATGAGACCTTGACTCAAAGTAAAAAGTGAAAGGGCTGCAGATTCTAGTTCAGTGGTGGAGCATTTTCCTAGCATATGTGGGACCCCAAGTTCAATGTCTAGCACCCCACCAAAAAACCAAACCCCAAACTCCTTTCACCCTGTGAGGACCCACTCAGATAAGACAGGTTTTAAAGAGAAACTTCTAACCCAAACCAGTAAGCTTATAGATGAAGACTAGGTTCCATTAGTACTGTTTAAAATGCAGATTTCAGTATCTAACCTTCTCTAACTGAATCCCTAACTGCATTTGCAATAGCTCATCGTGTGCGTGTGTGTGTGTGTGTGTGTGTGTGTGTGTGTGTGTGTGTGCGCGCGCGCGCGCACCTGTCAACAGCATTTACTTCAAAATTAAACTTCCTGGGGGCTGGAGAGATGGTTCAGTGGTTAAGAGCACTTAGTGCTCTTTCAGAGGACCAGAATTCAGTTCCACAGACAGACACACACATTTTTTCTCTCTCTCTGAATTTTTTTTAAAGAAATGAAACCTTCCATTTTTTTAATCCATATGTAATACAACAAAAAGCCCTTGTAAGCAGGCACATCCCAGTCTTTGCCTGAGCAAAAAGTGTTTTTTTGTAATAAAGTAATTTGATCTAAACCAATAAAAATTCACATCCTTGTAAAGTTGTAAGTCGGAAACAGAAAATTCTATGTAGTTTAGAGAAGGATGCATTTGGCTTGGCTTGGTTTTGAAGCTGGATCTCACTCACTCTGCAGCCCAGGCTGCCTTCAAACTCATGACAGCCCTCCGGTGTCAGCCTCCCAAGTGCTGAAATCATAGGTGTCAGCCACCACACCTGGCGGGAGAAAGGTACATTCCTGCTAAAACAACATACAGCCAACTATTTCAATTTCAGGATATTATTTAAAGGTGAATTATTTTATTGTTAAAGGAGCTTGTTAGTATAAATCTTTATGTCCTACCAGCGAGATGAGCTTTAATGGCACATTAAACCATTTAGAAAGTTCATTAAAACCTTAAAACTCTCAGGTCACATGTTAGGAAGTTCTTTTCCTGATACGAAGTCTTGGTTTTGAGCTCTGAGCTTTGAGGAGCAGCTTACTCATTGGTGAGCATTTTGAATATGGGCCAAAAAGAGAAAAAAAAAATTAGGGCTACAGATGCAAGCTCTTCACAGCAAGCAGCACACCTACTTTCCACACACAAGTTTCTGAAACACCCGTAGCTAATGAGGTTCTAACTCTGCGGTGTCCTGCTCTTCATTCAAGGCATAATTCAATCCGAAGACAACTCAACCTGTCAAACCCGGACTTCAATATCCAACAGCTTCAGAAGCAGGAGCAGCTGACTGGGATTGGTAGAATTAAACCCGAGTTGTACAAGCAGAGGTCACTGGACAGTGACGACGGGAGAAGGGGTAACAGCAAAGCCTGTGGGAAACTGAACTTCATTTTAAAATACGACTGCGACTTGGAGCAGCTCATCGTGAAGATCCACAAAGCTGTCAATTTGCCGGCCAAGGACTTCTCTGGGACCTCAGATCCTTACGTCAAGATCTACTTGCTTCCTGATCGGAAAACAAAGCACCAGACTAAAGTGCACAGGAAGACCCTGAACCCTGTGTTTGATGAGGTGTTTTTATTTCCGGTTCCCTACAATGACCTCGAAGCTCGGAAGCTTCACTTCTCTGTGTATGACTTTGACAGGTTCTCTCGTCATGACTTGATCGGTCAAGTGGTGGTGGACCACTTCTTAGACTTGGCTGATTTCCCCAGGGAGTGCATCCTTTGGAAGGACATCGAGTATGTCACCAATGTGAGTCTGGCATTTCTTCATAGCGAGTGGGCGGGTGCTCCTTAGTTTGCATGGAAACATTATTTCCACACTATGTTATTGGGGGAGGGGGGAGTATAAAATTTATCTCAATATTCATCTGTCTTTTAGAAGCTCTAGTATCTTTAGAAGGATAGGTTTTTAAAAACTCATTTTGATATATGTGAGAATTATTTGTGAAAACTAAGGAATCACATTCCTACTTTCTGAGTTGTTCTCTATCAGCAGATAGCTGTCCCTTCTGCATTTTCTTGAGAACTTCCTCAGGTTGTGATTAATGGGTCCTGATGTCCTGTTCACTGTATCTATAGCCAAGTTCATTGCTTGACTCCAAGAACACCAAATCCTTGCTTTTTTTTCTCAAGTTGACTCAATAGCACTCCCATGATCAAATCCTCAATTTTATTTTTCTGTCCTTTTGAGACAGGGTCTCTTGGTAGTGCCAGCTGGCTTGGAGCTCACTATGTAGATCAGACTGGCCTCGATCTCACAGAGATCCACCTGCCCCTGCCTCCAGAGAGCTGGGATTAAAGGCTCGTGCCACCACGTCCAACTCAGATCCTTAATTCTAACCCTAGGTGGGAGTGCTTGAGTAGAGTTCAAATCACAGCTCTGAGTATAAAACTCGTGAATTAAAATCATAAAAAAGTCAGTCTGAAAAGATACTAAAGATGGTGGTAAACTGACAGATATGGTAAAACTGATCTACAGAGATTCAAACCTAATTTCACCCTCAGGAGAGAAGGCAGAGATGCTGTGTAGTGGTCCAAGTGTCCAGGCTTACATTTTAAACATGGGGCCCCAAAGGGTATTCTTACTACCTTTGCATCCTTCCTGTCCCCTGCTGAGCTGTACTGAATTCCAGGCAGAGGGGAAACCTGGACTTTCTCAGGGAACTGATAGCTCCAAGCTGCTGTTTGCTCTCCAGATTCTCTGAGGCAACTCTGTTAGCTCACTTTCTGAAGCATGAGCCCTTCTGAGGCAGGCCTCAAATGTGTAGTGATCCTCAGCCTCCTAAGTGCTGGCATCAGGAGTATGCTACCATGTCTGGCCAAACTTTTAGTTTTGAATTTTTCAAATCAAATTTCCATTTGCCCTAAATCAATCTCCTTGGACCACCATAAGAAAATACAGTAGGCCAAGTGGCTTAACTGACACCTCTTTCTCACAGTTCTGAAGCCTGAGACATCTAAAATCAAGGAGTTGGAAGGTTCATTTCTGGTGGGGCTCTCTTTAAAGTCTGCCTTCTCACTGTGTCTTCCCCTAGTGGGGAAAGCAAGAACTTTGTCCTTAGAGAAGAATTCTAGTCCCATCACAGGTCCACACACTCATGACGTCACTTTAAACGATCTATCACCTACTGCCATCACATTGGGGGATTAGAACTTCAATTAAGTTCGTGATCCACATTTATTTTTCTAGTACATAAACAATTTTCTGCCATGTTTTCCCAGTAATATGCAGTGCTTGCTCTGGCCTATGTGGATTACCATACATGAAATACATATCTTTGGATGTCTTTTCTGTTTATTGTTCTACTTGACTGTGTCTATAAATACCACAAGTTGCAAATTACTATTGTTCCAAAATAGACCTTAACATCTAGAAAAGCAGATCTACTCATTCAGCTCAGTCTTAACTGATACTTGATGTTTCGTGTGAATTTTAGAGTTGCATTGTCAAAGAAAACTTCTGTTTTTTTTTCAGGAAATGAAATTATAAAATGAAATTATAGACACAATAACCAATTCACAGAAAAAAGAAGTTTCTTAAAAGTTAGAATTTTCTTCCCTTTTCTTTTTAATTTGTGTTTACCACATGCTGCTATATAAGTCTACAGTGAGCCCGGGGATTCTGAATCCTCAAATTCAACCAATCTTGAACTGAATATGGTTTTTAAATGCATTTGTACAGCATTTATGTTGTAGTAGGGGAAGGGAGTATAGCTCAGTGGTAGAGCATTGCCTAACATGAGCAAAAATTCTTTTTAGTGTGTTTTTGTTTGGTTTTGGTCGGTATGAAGTTTAATGGGTAGTTAAGGAAAGTTTACATCTTTTTTTTTATGTCTTTCTATTCATGACTATTATGTCTCTTGCTATACAGTCCTCCTTTAAATTCCTTCCTTTAGTCCTTATGAATTTTCTACATGAAGATCTCGCATATCTCTTGTTAGATTTGTTGTTAGGTGCTCAGAATAGCATTTTCTGACTATTTCTGGTATATAGTTGAAATTTTTGTATATTTGTCTTATAAAATTCTTAATTCTATTTTTCTCTTAGTTACAGGAAAGAAGATAGTTTATTAAGAGGTAAATACAAAGGGGGGTGGAGGTGTGCCATGCCTCCCCTGGGACCTGGCTCCAAGAGGAAGAGGGCAAAGGAGGGGGACCCCATGACCTTTCATGGGCCGTTAACATAGTACCCACCTCTCCCAAGTTCATATAATGTGGACTTTTCTGATCATGCTCCCTTGGCTGAATGAAGCTCAGATGGACTAGGAGCTATAAAATTCTTCATTCTTGTCCATACTTGTGAATTTTCTTTGTAAATAATAAGTCATGTAAAAAGTCTGTCTTTTATTCTTATTATACTTTTTCATTTTTTGTTTTGTGTACGAATTAGGATATCTGATGTGCAAAAGAATAAATATGAAAGTAGGAATCCTTGATTGTTCAGAATGTCTCCCTCTGCTGAGCTTGGTAATGTAAACCTGCAATTCCAGCAGTCAAGAAACCGAAGGAAGAGGATCATGAATTGGAGGCCCACTTGGGCTTCATTGAGACTCTATCTCACATAAGAACTATCCCTTTCTTCCTAGTCAACTAAGAGTTAAGTTATAAATAGTTGTCACCTTATCAAATACTATGTTTTTAAGAGGGTCCCCTTTAATATACTATTATGGTCAATTATGTGAATCAGTTTGCTAATTTTGAGTCAGTCTTATATTCCTAGATTAATCCAAACTTGCCCTGGTATGTTGCCTTTTTCTAAACATGACTAATTTCAGTTCGCTGGTAGTTCTGTTCTGCGTTTATGTGCATAAGTGGTATGTGGAACACGCTGTCTTCTGCGATTCGTTTGCTTTGAGATTAAGGTAATTCTTGTTTTATAGTGTTAGTTGGGGAATTATTTTGGACACCTTCCATTTGTTCCTGCATGGTGCCTGGAGGTCTTGGGGATTTTATTTCTCTCTCTTCGCTCTGTAAGAACTCCTTTGTTCCTGGCTTCTCCCGAAGTTCTGGCATTGGGGAAGGGAGGGGGATGAAACTATCCTTATTTATTGAAACATCCATAGACGGACAGTGACCTTCAGGCCAAACCCAGCTCCCAAGTATCTCTTTATTTTGAGATTATTCTTTGCAGATTACTTTTCAGGGAATGAAAATCTAGGTGCATAAAACTCTTTTCGGTTTTAGCATTGTAAAGCTGTTCCATTGTTTTCTGACTTTTAGTCTAACATTTATTGCTTTATATGTTAATTTTCTTTTTATTGATCTCTGGATCTTTCCTCTTTGGTACTCTATAGTTTAATTAAAATATTATTAATTAGGCATTTCTTTTTATTTATTCTGGTCAAGATATACTGGGGTTCCTGAATCTGAGCTTGTTTCCTTAAATCATTTCTGGAAAATGCTTAGCCATTTACTCCTTTTTATTATTTATTTGGCAGTCTTTTCCCTGTGTCTACTTTCAATTTGTACATACGTATACACACACAGACACACACACATATGTATATGTATTTACAGGTATATATGCACATACATATTTCACTATTTCATGTGTAGTTACTTTTGTATTGTGTTCCTCATGGCTCCAACAGTTGTGATCAGTGCAACTCTGCTTTTTTTCCTTCGCATTTGCTTTCTCATAAGCTCATTAGGTTTTACTGCCTATTATATTTAGATTCGTGACTGTAAATTCATTTAGCTTGAAATTTGAAATTTTGTCAGTAGAAATTTCAAGATGTGGGTTTAAAATATATTCCTTCAAAGATGATTTAAAACATGTTTCTCTCAGATGCCTAGATGGGCTGCTAACACGGAGCAATTTAAATCAAATCTTGAGCTTCAGAGTTTTTGGTTGTGGGTTTTGTATTGATGTATTGATGGTTAGAAACTCATTAGGGGGATATTTTCTTTTTTTTTTTTTTT
>NW_008354494.1:1009249-1047183 GCF_000622305.1 Nannospalax galili
ATGATACCCAGCCCCCCTCCCCCCCCCACACCTCCACACCTTGGCTTTGGGAATCCAGCCTTAGGCAAGACTCTCCCTCTGCTCTTTGAGCACCAGGAGCTAACCCAGCACCAGAGCCATGTTCCTCCCCTTTTAGGCTAGGGCTGCAGGGCTTACTCACCTCTGTGGATTCACACTTGCTGCTTCTGACCACTGAAAAATTGCATTCATTACCTCTGCTCCCCACTTAAAAGGATTTTATAACCTACTATTATTGTTTTTCACCTCGGGGAGTTTCTGTGAACATTCACCTCTTGCTGGAAACTCCTGCTGTATTGCTTGAAGCTTGTTCAGAAAAGCTTTTTTCTTTTAACTGATATCAACTGAACATTGTATATTATATGTTTGCTTTACAATTGAAACTCTAGAAGTCCTTCAGTTTAAATTCACTTAGCAGATGAATCTTGGATGGAGGGCCCATTAAGAGATTCAGGCAGGGCTGCGTAGCTGAGTGGCCGCTGAGGAATCGGGATGAAGCTTTCGGTAGTCTGCAGTTTGTTCACGGTGACGGTGTGGGCCTCTGTTACAGTATCTGAACATGACAAACTTAATTTTTCTTGTGGTTTTTTTCTTTTTTCCTTGTCTTTTTAGGAGACAGGGTCTCACTTTGTACCTTTGGCAGACCTGGAATTCACTATGTAAATCAGGCTGACCGCAACTCACAGAGATCCTTCGGCCTCTGCCTACCGAGAGCTGAGATTACAGGCATGCACAGCATGATCAGCTCAGGTATAATTTCTGTCTTACTAAGATAGTGAACGTAGGGGTTGTAGAGATGACTTAGCAGTTAAGAGCACTTGCTGCTCTTACAAAGGACCAGGGCTTGGTCTACAGCTAGCAACCATTCTTAACTCCAGTTTCAGGGGATCCAACACCCTTTTCTGGCCTCCACAGGTACTGTATGCACATGGTGCACTTACATACATGAAAGCAAAGCACTTATACACATAAAAAGCAAATAAATGAAAAAAAAATTAAAAATAGTAAGTAAAATGAAGTTCCTTATGAAAGACTTGTTTCATGAGTCTCTAGGAATATTAGACTGGAAGATGTTATATAGAGGTGAACTCATAAACTAAATAATCTCTGTTACTATTTTTATTTCTCTAGTGAGACTGTATGAGAAATATTTTTATTTTTTTATGTGTAATCGGTGCATCACCTACATGGGTGTAAGTGCCATGCCTGCAGAGGTCAGAAGGCTTCAGATCCCCTGGAACTGGAGTTACAGATGGTTGTTAGCTGCCATGTTGGCGCTGGGAATTGAACCCAGGGTCCTCTGTAAGAGCAGTCAGTGCTCTTAACCACTGAACCATCTTTCCAGCGCCAAGAATGTAAGTTTTATAAGTGTTCACATTCAAATAAGAGTTAATCCTCATGCTTTCCTGAAGGAGGGTTGGATTGTATTTATTGGGGGCAAAAATGTGGTTTTTACTCTCAGCCACTGAAGCCAGATCACTAATAATATAATGGATCTTTGTGGGATGTTCTCTGTCAGTGAGAGAGAAGACAGCACCTGGCGTGAGGTCAGCATTTCAGAAAGCCTGCGTACTCAGCAGGCACATCAGCTGTCAGGCCCATGCCCTTGACTTTCATCACTGGCTCCATGGCAGACAGGCCTGAGGCACATCAGAAACCTCTTTCTTGATGACCTGCCTGGTGACTGGTTGTTCAGACATTTTCCTTTGGTTATCTCAGACTCTCACTGGGAGAGGATGTCAGTTCACACCTGGTAATGGTAGAAGTTATGAGATCCCCTTTCTACCAATATAGATAGATAACAGTTCAGAAGGCAGAATGCTACAACATAGGCTTTTAAATTTTAGGGCTTTAAAGTATTATGTTTCCAACAAAATTTGACTTAGTAAGGCCAGGACTTTGAGGGGCGGATTTGGGAGTTTTCCTGCCCCACTTCTGGAACATCAGACCATTTCCAAGCCTGATCAAGGTGGATAGTGGTGCCACAGATGGGAAAGGATGGGAGGGGTATAGAATGTTTCTTCTGTACAGCGAAATTCAAGTGAGGCAGGGACACTTTGTAATTGGAGCTTATTAGTTTGAATTTATTTTATTCCATTGTTCTGCAAGTCACAAGTGAGGAGCATATGACTTTACAGCTGTATCATACCCAATGGTGTGCTGGTAGATAGTGCCAGCTGATTGGAGGGTGGGGACCAGAAGAGAAAGGAGAGTTGTTAATGCAGCATTTGCTGATTGCTGTGGTGTAATTACTCCCAGTGGGCCTGATTCAAGTTGCCAGTGTGACCTCATGGAAGACAAGGTCGGAGAAGATCATCAGCTGGATGTCAGTACATGTAGGATTAAAGGCACTAAGGACCGCTTGGTTTGCTGAGCCTAAGGGACAGGCAACTTGCAAAACTTATAGGAAGCCCTAATTTGCAATTACCCACAGGGAAGCCAAGTTCCATCTGAAATGTGGCTCTGGGGAGACTGGCCAAAGCTGGGGTCTGCTGGGCAGTGTCTTCATGGGAATCTACTGACTCTCAATCTGCTACTTTCCTAGGCATCACCCCTCAGACATGAGATCCCCCTGGCATGTTGATTACTTAGAGTGAGAAATGGCAGAGAGAGTTATGGTACAGAACACTTGAAGCTGCAGCCCTTTGATAATCAGACCTTGATAGCTTTTTCTGTAGTGTGGTTGTCAGGGCAAAGCATCTGATGTTTTCGGGATGAAATCCATAAATAGACAAAGCATGTATAATGTGTGTCTACAGTTTTATGATAATAGCAAATGAACATTAGTCAATTCAGAACTTCAGCTGAATAAAGAAAACATTATCAGTCTTTTTGAAGTTATCTGTATGTCCCTCTTCTGTCCCCCAAGTCTTCCCCAGAGGTAATCAATATACTGAAGTTCATATTTACATTTCCCTTGCTTTTAAAAATAATTTTACTGTATAAAAACAGGTTGCCCAGTTTTGCATATTTTTAAAATTTATTTGAAAGAAATTATATTCTATGAATTCATCTGTAAACTATATTCAATATTATGTTATAAGAATAATTTATGTTCAGGTATACAACTGTAGTCCTATTAATTTAATTTATTTATTATTTTGGTTCTGTAAATAAGATAGATTCTCCTGTAACCCAACCTGATCTTGAACTTGCGGTATAGCTGATAATGACCTCAAGCTTCTGGTACTCTTTTTCTATCATTTTACATTTATTTATTTTTGTTTTTTGTGTATGAATGTTTTGCCTGCATGTATGTAGTATATCTGTGCACTGCCCACAGAGGCTAGGAGAGGGTGGTGGATCCTCTAGACCTGGAGTTAATGGACGGTTTTTAGCTGCCATGTGTGTGACCCAGGTCTTCCACAAGAGCAACCAGTGCTCTACCCAATGAACCACCTCTCCAGCCCTGAGCTCCTGATACTCTTATTTCCAAGTGTTGAAATTGTAAGTGTAAAACCATCACACCTGGCTTTTATTTTTGCAGTGATTTTATTACCTTTTATTGTTTTTGGCAATCTACAGTTTATACATTTGAATTATTAAGATTTTTGTACTTCAGAAAATATTGCCATTAAACTCTCTTTAATACATATCCTGCTAAGTAGTGGCAAGAATTTTTCCAGTGTATAACCTAGGAATGGTCAGAGACTACTTTAAGTGATCTAGCTAGCTTTCAGTACCACCTGCAGGATATGACCCATTGTAGACTGTTCTCTTCAACACTTAGTATTGCTACATTCTGTGCCTAATAATTTAATCACAGATAATTTTCATTTTTGCATTTTATGAATTGACAATTGTACCATGTATGGATAAGGACCATTTTGTTAGTTCATGTGACTGATAGTGTGTGTGCAGGTCACATGCATGAGAGTGTGAATGCATGTGTGGGCCAGAGGTCCACATCCAGAGTCTTATACTATTTCTCACTACCTTATCTTTTTTTATTGAGCTTTTTAAATTTCATACAACATTTCTCATTCAAATCCAGACCCCCTCCCCTATCCATGCCTCCCTCTATCTCTCCACCAAACCCTATGCACTCTACCATATATGCTGAGTCCTATTCATTCAGGTGTTTTGTAACCAAATGTCCTTCAGTGTAAATGCATTCACTGGAGTCTAGTCAGCCCATCCAGTGGTCATATGTGAGTCATACTCTCCTTCACCCAGCAGCAATCAGTCTCAAATAGTTCTCAATCTAGGGTGGACCCGCCGTCTATTTCTCACCTCCCCTTTGGGCTCTTGTTTAATTGAGCTGACATGGGTCCTATGCTCGATGCCACCACTGCCACAGGCTCACATGAGCAAGCCTCCAGTGGCCTGGAAGCCTCCACCTCCCTGTGTTCATAAACCAGCCCTGCCTCTTACAATCTTTCTTCCTCCTCTTCTGCAATGGTCCCTGAGCTGTGGGTGGGTGAGGCTACATAAGGAGTCCCATTCTATACTCTACAGTCCCTTATTCTCCAAAACTTGGCCAGTTGTGGCCTTCTGTGTGTGTCGAACTCTGATGTACATGGAAACCTACCTTACCTTTTTTAAAAAAATTGTATTGAGCCAGGTGTGGTGGCACACGCCTTTAATCCCAGCACTCAGGAGGCAGAGGCAGGCGGATATCTGTGAGTTCAAAGCCAGCCTGGTCTACATAGTGAGTTCCAGGACAGTGGGGGCTACCAGGAGACCCTGTCTCAAAAAGACCAAAAAAATTGTATCGAATTTTTGTGATTTTATACTATATAATTTGATATTTAAATTCCTCCTCCCCCAAACCACACTTCCCTTATTGTCACCCGCCCAATTTAATGGACTAATATGATTCATAGAGTCAGATTTGTGTCCCCACATATCCTTCCATTGGAGCCTGGTTAACCTATCAGGAGTTCCATCCCTGTAAGACATTGTCTCCCCCGCAGCCCCCCAGAAGTTATCAGTTGTCAGAAGTTCTTCAGGTTGGATTGGAATTTCTTACCCACTTCCCCATGTCTGTACTGGGATTGTGTCTCGTTTGAGCTTGCATGGGACTTCTGACATTGTCACCATTGCTTTGAGCTGACTAGCTATCTGGAAAATTCTGTTTCCTTGTGGTCATCCACCACCTTTTCCCAACCCCTCTTCTTTGATGATCCCCGAGCCCTGGGAGGCAGAAGTTTGAAATAGGTGTCCTGTTCGGGGATGAGCACTCTGCAGCCTCCTGTTCTCTCCACGTTGGCTAGTTGTGGCTTTCTGTGTTAATCATTGTCTGCTGCACAAGGAAACTTCTCTGCTGAGAGTTGTAAGATGCAGTCATTGTAGAGGTTGCTTTGAAAATGTGTCACTTAGGGCTAAGTGTCTCACAGACACTTATTCTATGCATTTGACCAGTTGTGGAAATCTGTGTTAGTTTCTGTCTGTTACAAAAGACTCCATCTGTGGCAAAAAAAAAGCTTCTTTGATGAGTGGTGAGAGGTACCCTTTTCTGTAAATATGAGGATGCATATTTAGAATATAGTAAGAAATTACATTGCTCCAGGGATTTCTCTAGGATCTGTGCCCTCTCCAGCCATGTGTATTTGGCTATGTCTACACTACCACATACAAATTCCCTCCCATTGAGTAGGTCTTAATTCCAATTAGACAGATGTCAATTATCCCCAAGATAGAAGTGCCACTACTGCACCAATAGCAATACTTTGCTGGGCCAATCATTGTTCTTTAGGCTTTACAACTGGGTAAGATCATTGGTTTTCTCCCTGGGCAGCTTGCATAGTGTCCTCTGACAACATGAGAGCTAGTCTTCAGGGAGGAGGCTTCCAGGTTAGTTCCAGCTTGATTGCTCAAAATCCTGTATCCAGATTATGTCCTGTATTCAGCAATAGGATCTTACCTTCATATTCTGGGAGGCAGTCAAGGGTTGTGGCAATAGCCTGTGTTATTTGGGAGTCTCTTGGACTATGCTAACCAACAACTCGAAGGGAGGCTTCTCCTGCCTGGCACTGTTTTTTGTTATATAGTTTTTGCTATTACATGTGTATTTTTCAATAGAACTTTGAACTAATATATTTATTTCCCTCTGGTTTTTCATACCATCTAAGCATCATTTATCTTACCTCTCACTTCCCTTGTATAACCCTCCCTACTCCCTCTCCAGTTAAAGTAACCCCTTTTTTCCCATTTCCCTCTTGATAACACCTGTCTCCTACTAGAAACTGTTATACTAAATGAAGAAACACAGCCTCTGAAAAACAAATGATGAATGTTCGCTCTCCTTTGTGGATCTTAGCTCCAAATCCTTAGATGTGAGTGTATATCCTGATGTAACCGTGGAGTCAGGAAAGTGGAAAGGAACCATGGGCTGAAGGGAACAAAGGAGCTTGAGAGAGAGGGGTAGTAGGAAACAGGTGTTACCTTATCTTTTTTGAGACAGGTCTCACAGTGAACCTGGCACTTGCCCATTGACTGTACTCATTGACTAGTGAGCTGCAGGGATCTGCTTGACTCTGCCTCCTCTCAGTTGCTGCAGACATATGCAAACACTCCTAACTTTCAAGGGTGCTGGAGATCCCAACTCAGCTCCTCGGGCTTATCAACAAACACTTAACTAATCTTGGTGGCCTACAGTTTGTTAGTCCTTTCCTTTTTAATTCTTTTGACATCTCTTTTTACCCTGTCCTTATTACTTTTTCCCCCTTCATTTAAAAGCCAGTAAATATAATTAATGGCTTGTTTCTAATCTTAAAGGGGTGCTTTGACTATTTCATCATTAAGTGAGACATTGTCTTTTAACTGTTGGAAACTTGAATGGGTGTTGGATTTATAGCCCCTGCTCTTATATATTAAGGCCTGTCAAGTCACACTTGTGTCCCTAAATGCTCTTTGGTGTAGGTCCATCCACAGAGCCTGGTCAACTATCTCATGACACACCCTTAAAGAAAACTGACTCTCCCAGCAGTTTTCGGTTGCCAATAGTCCCCTCAGCTGTGGCTGGGACTTCTTGCTTCCTCATATCCATCCCGGGATTTTACTTGAGTCTTCATGGGTCTTGTGCTTGCTGTCACCATTGCTGTGAATTCATATGGGTAAGTGATTAGCTGTCTGGAAAACTCTGTTTATTTGTGGTCATATATCACCTTGGGCTCTTAGAATTTTTCCATCCCCTCTTCCTCAATGGTCCCTGAGCATTGGGAGGCAGAAGTTAGATATAGGTATCCTATTCATGGATAAGCATTCTGCACAATCTCTTTATCTCTGCATGCTGGCCAGTTGTCGGTCTCTGTTAATCACCATCTGCTGCATGAGGAAGCTTCTTTGGTGAGAGCTGAGAGATGTGTTAGTCTATACATATAACAATCAGTCATTAGGAGTTGGTTTAATACAACATGTATTTAGCAGAATAATAGTAGTAGGCTCTCCCCTATGGCTTGTGGCCTGTCTAGCCACAAGTTCCTAGGCCTGATATCAGTGTCAGGTATGGGCTCCATCCTGTGAAGTGGACCTTAAATCCAAATAATGAGGTATATTATATGGCTGTATTTCCTAATTTTGTTGAAAACTTGTATTTCGTGAGTAAATCCAACTTATTCATGGAGTATTGGTTTTCATAAACAGATATACATGAGTGTGTGTATATGTGTCAGCTAATTGGTTTGTCCACATTTAGAGTTTTACAACTACATCATGAATGAAGTCAGCCTATGATTTTGTTTTCTTGATCTCTGTTCTAGCTTTATTGTCTGGTTTTATATATAATCCTTTAAAATGACTTATAATGCCAAACGGTGTGGTGCACACATGTAATCCCAGCACTAGGGAGCCTGAAGCAATTCCAAGCCATTTTCAGGCCAGCCCACTCCACAGAGTGAAACCTCATCTTTAAAAATAAACTAATAAACAAGTTATGGAACATTGTATCATTTCCTATTCTCTTGAAGACTATATAGGGTCAAATAATCCTTTCCCTCAGTATTTAACAGAGTAAACCGTGCATTGTTCTAGGTTAAGGTGTTTTCTCTAAAGGGAATTAGTTGGCTCCTTTGATGACTGTGGGACTGCACAAACTTTTTATTTCTTCCTAAATAGACCAGTGATTTCGACTTGTCTGGGAATTTGTCTGTGTTTTAAATATATTGACTTAGGGGATGGAGAGATGGCTCAGCAGTTAAGAATACTGGTTGTTCTTGCAGAAGACCCGGGTCGAATCCCAGCACCCACATGGCAGCTAACAACTGTCCGTAACTCCAGTTCCAGGGGATCCAACAGTGTCGTCTGTCCTTCTTGGGCATTGCATGATGTCGGTGCGCTTACCTACATGCAAGCAATACACGCATACACAATAATATAAAAATAATAAAGAAAATATTTATAAATATATTGATTTAAGTTCTTCATAAACTCAGTCCATGTTCTCTGTCTGCAGTTACACCCTCCCCCATATCTAATATTTTTTATTCATCTTTTTCATCAGTTAGTCAGTGGATCTTTGTCAGTCTCATAAGACTTTTCAGAGAATTAAATTTGATTTGTTGCTTATTTTTTGTTTCCTACTTTTTTTTTTTTTTTTTTGGTGTTTTTGAGACAGAGTCTCCCTGTAGCCCCAGCTGTCCTGGAACTCACTATGTAGGCCAGGCTGGCCTTGAACTCACAGAAATCCACCTGCCTCTGCCTCCCAGGTGCTGGGATTAAAGGCGTGCGCCACCACGCCCGGCTTGTTTCCTACTTTTAAAAAAATTTTTATGTGTATGAGTGTTTTGTCTACACATATGCAAGTGCACCACATATGTGCAGTACCCACAGAGACCAGAAGAGGGCATCAGATCTCCTGGAACAGTAGTTATAGACTGTTGACTGTTGTTAGTTACCATGTGAGTGCTGAGAACTGAACTTGGGTCCACCAGTGAGCCATACCTCCAGCCCCCTGTTTTCTACATTTTTATTCTTTGATTTATTCAGTTATTCCCTTCTTGCCCTTCTGATTATTTTCAGGTTAGTAATTTTCAGTCTTTTTTAAAAATTTTCAGTCTTTTACTGTAGCACTTTTAACAGGTAGGACTGAGGAAGCTTTGGAGAAAATAGCAAATTTAAAAGTTCCCTTTATGCTTTTGTAAAAGCTGATACAGAATGCATTAAAGTACACCCATCATCATTGAAAAATTGGGCATTTGAGACTATACATTTTCTTTGAAATATTACTGTAGCCATATGCCCACAGATTTTGATATTTCGTTCTGATTTTATCTAATCTAAGTAGTTTCTGATGTCAATAGTTTTATGTGTTAAATGTTTTCTAAATTTCACATTGTTTAGTTTTTAGGTTACTGTTACTTAATACACATGTGATTAGAGAGTGTAATTTGCTTTACAGATTGTGATCTCTTGAAATTTGGTTTTTGCTCTTATACCTCAGATTTTATAAAGGTGCTTCAGAAGGTCAGTGTGTTACCCATGGTCACATGCTGGCTGATATTTTTATCAGTCTCACCAGTTATTGATAAAATAGTTTAAATTCCTTACTTTCTTAATGTGATGTGGATTTTCAATTTCCTCTTAGTTCTATCAGCTTTTGTTTCAGATGCATTTACAGTTATTATATTAGTGCCTCTGTGTTTTTGGATATTTGAGTCATGCATGCATGCATACATGCATGCGTGTGTTGTGTGAGCGTGCGTGCGTGCGTGTGTGTGTACCTGTACATGCACATGTGGAAGCCAGAGGTTGATGCTGGCTGTCTTCCTCCATTGTTCTCTACTACTTTTTTTAATTTTTATTTTTGAGACAGGGTCTCCCTGTAGCTCCAGCTGCATGAAACTCACTCTGTAGACCAGGCTGGCCTCGAGCTCCCAGGGATCTGCCTGTCTCTGCCTCCGAGTGCTGGGATTAAAGGCATGTGCCACCATGCCCGGCTTGTTCTCTACCACTTACTAAAAAACCATTATTTATTATTTCGAGGGGAATGCAAATGCATGTATGTGGAGGTCAGAGGACTTTTCGGAGTGATTCTCTCCATCGATTGTGGATTCCTGGGATCAAACTTCACGTCATCAGGCTCAGGCTTGTACAGCAAGTGCTTTTACCCATCTCATTGGCTTGCCTTATTTTTGAGATAAGGTCTCTCACTGAATCCTGAGCTCACACATTGGCTAGACTTGCTGGCTGTGGAACTCCCGGGCTCTTCCTTGTCAGTGCCTCTCAGCATTGGTATTATAGGTGTGTCCTCCGATTTCCCAGCTTTTTACAAGAGTGCTAGGGGTGCAAACTCAGGTCATCAAGCGCTTTACCCTCTGAACCATTTCCTTAGTCTTATTTGAAACTTTTTATCATTATTTTGTACTCTCTCTGAAGACATATTTCTGCCTTCAAGTATGCTTTGGTATTTATAGAACTATAAAAATGTGCCTTTAGTTAGTTTTGCCTTATATTTTGGTCTATCTTTTTATTTGCGAATTTCCTGTACCCTTGTATTTTAAGTGTAAAATAACAAAACAAATATAGATGAGTTAAAAAGAATTCCATTCTGAATCTATTGATGTACATATATATCTTAGTCTGTTCCACCAAGCTAGTTGCTCTTTGAAGGCAAAGTCTGTGATTATATCCTTAGTACTCAATAGAAGAGGTATATGGTAAAACAGGTTTAAGCAGATAAATGAATGAATAAAGTGAAAATTGTGCCAATATACTATGTATATTTTAAATTGGGATTCTTAGAAGCAAAGGCTAAGAGGGATATTCTCCCCCTGCCCCCGGCTTCCGTGTTTCAGGGTCTCATATGTCCTAGGCTGGAGATAGAATCCAGGGTTTTGTGCATGGTCGGTATATCACTTACTTTTCTGTTGCTGTGATAGAAACACCATGATCAAGGGAACTTATAAAAGGAAGAGTTTATTTAGCTTATGGTTCCAAAGGGATGAGAGTAATCCATCATGGCAGGGAGGCATGGTGGCAGAGGAGGCTGGAGGAGGAGCAGGAGCTAAGCTCTCATATTGTTGTTAAGCAGGCACAGGAAACAGAGAGAACTGGAGATCTGGCAAAGCTTAAAAACTCTCTAAGCCTGTCCACAGAGACATGCTTTCTCCAACATGGCCACACCTTCTAAGACCTCCCAAAACAGTGCCACCAATTAGTTGGAGACTCTGGGGGATGTTCTCATTCAAACCACCACAGTAGGCAAGCCTTCTACCAACTGAGCTGTATCTCCAGCCCTCTGAGAGGTATTCTTGTATAAGTGATTTATTGAGTGACTGTTCTTCAGTGAAACCCTTAAGAAGGGAAGGGAATTGGGTAGGTCAGGGAAAAGAGCTAGTGAAAATGACTGAGTGGCTAGCTGAAGTCTGTCCTGAGCCTGATCCAACAGGGAGCTCTGGAGCATGAAATACTCCAGAGATATCCCACTCTGAGAAGAGAGAGGCTACAGGTCACCCCTTGGGAGAGGGTATAACTTGTCAATCATTTTTAAGATGGCTCCCATGAGCAGAGAGGAAATCTTACAATCAGAAAGCAGCCATACACTGTATGTAGCCTTCATGAACAGCAGTTAAGGAATGGGTACACCGGCCTGGTCAAGAGGATTTAAGCAGGGCAGCAGGACACAATGGTGGCATGACAGAACCGTGGGAAAGGGATATAAGGACATGGAAGGGACCATGCCTCACATCACCTCTGAAATGGAGGGAAATGGTGGAGATGGTGGGAAGTAACCATCTTGCCCCTATATCCTTGCTTCCGCCCCATACCCTCTTTTAGGCCAGAACGCTTGCCTTAGGGTGGTTATCAATGAAAGTATCAGCACAGTGAGCTAGCTGTGCCCAATAGCAGGAGTGCTCCCTACTTGGCTCCCCTTCCACTGTCCAGTTATTCCATGGCTGAAGACATGGGCTGAGTGGAAAAACATCTTCTGTAGATCTGGAACAACAGAAGAAGAACTTAATAGAGTTGTCAAGGACAGCAATTTCATATCCAAACAAAGGTGACACTAGTCAAGTAGAACGTCCCTCTGGGACTAGTTTTAATGATCTTCTACCTTTGGAGTTATTACTTTCCAGAGCAGCCATCCAGCATCCTGACAGAAAGCCTTGTCCCTGGGATTGGCGTTTGCTTTAAAACAAGTTTTGAGCCTTTGGAGAATCAAAGTGGTCCATGGTATTTACAATACTGCCTTACTGTCCAGTAGCTAAGTGTAGTCTAATTCTGACAGATGGCTCTCCAGGGAAATGTTCCTTCAGATTGGATTATGCTTCTATGCTGAAATGCTCTAATTAAGGGGAGTCTAAATAAACATGGTGGGGGAGTGAGAGGGAGGGGACTGAGCTGTTTCTTAGGAAGCTGCTTTGGAAAACAGCCAGTTTTGCAGTCTTTATCTCCCCAGCCCCACATGGCCCACTACATGGAGAATCTAGGCCACTGCTCTGCTAAAGACAGGAAGCTCTGGATCAGTGGCCAGTCAGGCTTCATTTCCTGAAGAGCATTTCCGCTCCAGCCTCATCCCCATCTGGTTTCCTCCTTGGTTAACTCTCATGGGCGAAATGTCCAGAATACATGTCAGCATTAAGATGAGCTTGACTGACTTTTTAGAAATTCTGACTGGCCTATAAATTCTGCTGTTGTACACCACTAACGTTTTTCTTAAAACTCTAGTGTTTTGCTTTTTAAGCTATTTAACACCGAAAGGTGCCCTGTATTGTATCTTTGCTCCTTCCTTTCCCCCTTGCTTGTTCTCCCCCCACCCCCTTCTCTTCATTTTCTTGTTTTGTGCTGGGGGTTGAGCTCAGGGTCTTGCACATGCCAAGCGTATACTGTGCACTTGAGCTGCACCCAGAGCCCTCTATTGTATTTCATTAATAGTCCTCCCTCCCTCCCTCCCTTCCTTCCTCTCTCCCTCTCTCTCTTCTTTCTTTCATGTGTACACTATACATGCATGCATGTGGAGATCAGAGGACAATTTGCGGAAGTAGGTTCCTCCTTCTACCACGTGGAGTCTAGAGATCAAACTTGGTCTTCAGTCTTGGCAGGAAGCGCCTTTACCTGATGGAGCCATCTCACTGGACTTCTGTTGTGATTTTTAAAGTTTACCAATTTGAGGCCTAAATCGCTATAGGGAAAAGTATATCCTCACATCAGATACGTAAGGATAGATTTTTGCATAAGGGGGTTGAGAAAAATCTACTTTGGAAGTCAACAAGTGACTTTTGGGTCAGGAAGTGATGTCTGGTCCTGTCTTTTACCATTTATTCGTTAAGTGTTTTCTGAAGATACGAAGTGCTACACATCAAGCACAGAATGGTCCCTACTGTCTTAACACCTAGGTCTTAGGAGGTGGGGATGTTTGAAGAAAGGGCACATAAGCAATCAGTAAATTGCACATATAATTACATGTGTGATTGGAGCTGCGCATGCTCCAGGCTGCATCTAAGGTGGCCTGGTACATGAGAGGAGTGCTTGGAGGAAATGACATTAAAGACTAAAGGGTACTTTAGGAGTTTGCCTGGATAAGGGCAAAGTTCCAGGCAAAGAACTGGATGTGCAAAAGCCCCGAAGCAGGAACAGTTGCAAGACCAGCAGCAGATGGTGCAGGTGACTAGAAAGGACAAAGGAAAAGGGAGGAGAGACCTGAAGAACTCTGACAGGAATAGTAAGTAGGGTCTTGGAGGCAAGAGAAAATGGTTTGGGCTTTGGGAATATTCTGAGGGATTTTGAGCAACAAATGCACGTGAATAGATTTATTGTCTTGGAAGAGCTCTGTGGCTACAGTGCAGAATGGACTCGTGGTCTGAGAGGGAAAGGTCAGCCTGTTGTTAAAGGCCAGGACAGAGATGATTTTTCTCACTAGCATCATGATAATAGACACAGAGAAAAGTGGCAGATTGCAAACGTATTTCAAAGCAGCCTTACTGAGGAATAATTGGCAAGCATGCAATAAACTGCCTAAGTTTAAAGTGTGTAATCTGACAATACTTGGCCTGTGTGTATATTTGTGAAGCCATCTTATCAAAATAATGATTATATTCATGACCCCCAAACTGCCTGTGCCCCTTTGTAACCTCCATACCTCTGCTGCCTGCCACCAGTCTCCAGACCTTCCAAATAATTGAGATGTGTTTTGGAGTCTTCCAATTAGAATAATTACTGTGAGGTTCATCCATTTGGATGTGAGCATCCCTCATTCCATCCTATGCCTGAGTACTGGTGCTTTTGCACAGAGAGCCTCACTGTTGGCTCATCCAGCGTCTCACCAATTTGTTTTCAATTTGGGATCTTATAAATAAAGCTGCTGTAAAGTATCCATGTGTTTCGTGATGGACACATGTTTCTCTCACACTCACCTAGTTACATAACTGGGTCATGTGGTAGGCATATGTTACCGCTAGAATGTTTACCAAAATGGTTGTGTCATTTTCCTTTACTCACAGAAGCAGTATAGAAGGTTCCAACTGCTCTGCGTTCCAGTTAGTTCTTGGTAAGTGAGGTGATTTGGATGAGCATTGTTCCCCATAGGCTCCACGTGATGCTGTTTTGGGAGGTTCAGGAGATACAGCCTTGATGGAGGAAGAACCACTGCAGTTGGGCTTTGAGAGTTCTAGCTTTGCCCACTTCCAGCTTGCCTGTCTCTGCTTCCTACACGTGCTTGAAGATATGAACCTTCAGCTTGCTCTTTTGGCCACTTCCTGCCATGCCTCCCCCACCATGATGGACTCTTACTCTCTGGAACCATAATCTCAATGAACTCTTCCTTCTATAGGTTGTCTTAGTCATGGTGTTTCATCTCTGCAACAGAAAGGAACATACAGAGCTTGTTAACAGAAGCGGGGTGTACCTGACCACATTGCTTTTTGGAAGAAATGTGGAAGACTCTGAAACTTTGGACCGGAAGAGCTTTTGAATGCTGTAAGGGAGCTTAGCAGGCCATTCTGGTAGGAACCTGAAAGAAAGTAGTGCTAAGAGCAAAGTAATCCAGAGGAAAATAAGGACTTAAACAGCAACTGAGATATTTTTACAAAAAGTGTCTGGCTGCTGGCTGCCAACAGTCTAAGAACTTTCCTGAGACTAAATTAAAAAGCAATGGGCTAATTTCTTTGGCCAAGGAAATTTCAAGACAGCCTAATGTTGAATCTGTGGCAAGGTCATTACTGGTGAATATTATGCAGCCTGACGATGAAAAGGAACAAGTGGGGCAGAAAAGAGTACAAAGTGAACAGTTGAAGAGAAAAAGCACTAAGGACAGCCAAGGTGTGTGTCGGAAGACATTAGCACTGTTAAGAAGAGGCCTGATCTGCACTCGAACCATGGTAAGGGCGCCCTCAGAGCAAGACCGAACCCAGCTAAGCTTTCAAGGTGTGAAAAGAAAAGGCTTAAGGGGTTCTACTCCTAGAAAACCACAACATCCAGAAGCTGCAACTATGATCCAAGGGGGCCAAGGTCCATCCCAGGCTGGCAGTAACGTGATGGTGTCATTCATGTGGTGCTTGGTTCAGAGGCATGAAAGATGTAAGAGTGAAGGAGAACCATTCTTCTTCCATGGTTTCAGAGAGCCTTTGAGGCCAGGCAGCATGTAGCAGGGGAGTCCTGCATACAGAAGGCCCTGGGAGACCATTACCTGAAGCTCTGAAGGTCAAGCCTGGTTTTTGTGGCGACCTCATGATGTTGGAGATGCCAGAGCTGTGACAAGAAGAGCTGTATACAGGGAGTGGTGCCAGCCCAAGAGGGTGATAAAGGTTTCAGGCTGCAAACCTAGAAGAAGGACTGAACCATCTAGCCCCTTGGGAACTAAAGTCCCAGATATTGGACATGGAGCTACAGAATTTGATGTTTGCCCTGCTCGGTTCTGGTCTTGCTTTGGTTGACTATTTTCACACTATGCTTCCATTCCTCCCTTTTGGAATGGTTATTAGGCTTTAAAGCTGGGTTTGAAACAACAATTGATTTTTCTCCCTTAGCAGCATGCATAAGATCTTCCAGAACTATGAAAACAAGTCTTCAGGTCAGTTCCAGCTGCATTGCTCCAAGTCCTGTGTCCAAAGTATGCCCTGTCCTCAGCAGTAGGGTCTTACCTTCAAGTTCTGAGAGGCAATCAAGGGCTGGGGCAATAATCTGTGTAATTTGGCGAGTCTCTTGGACTACCCTGGCCAGCAATTCAAAGGGAGGTTTCTCCTGTCTGGCACTGTTTCTTATTATAAAGCCTTCAGCTCTACACATGGACTCATGTAGAGCTATTGTATGTGTAATTCGTCAAAGGCTTTGGAACTAATGCACTTCCTTCTGGTGTTTCATACCAGCTAAACATTATTTCTCTCTCTCCTCTCTCTCCCTGTCAGTCTCCCACCTTCCTTCCCAGTTAAAGTATCCCCATTCCCCTCCCTTGATAATGCCTCTCTCCTATGATACCCCCTCTTTTGAGCTCCTTCTTTACCTTGACCCACCATGGTTCCTTGTATAACCCTACCTCTTCCCCTTCCAGTTAAATACCCCCATTTAACCCATTCACCCTTGGTAACAACTGTCTCCTAGTTTCCCTCTCTCTTGCAGACTCTTACCCTTTACCTCCATGGTTTCTTTCCATTTTCCTGGCTTCTGCAATTTAACATTATTCTTATATAAGAATAAGAAACACATGTGGGCTTTGCATCTCCCTAGTCACATAGCTTGTTGAACATCTTTCCATGTACTTAACCACAGTCTCTTCATCTTTCATGAAATGTCGACTCAGCTCTTTTGCTGAATTTTAGTTGTGTTTATTTCAGTAATTGTTGAGTTAAAAGAGTCTTTATATATTCTGGGTGCCAGGGCATTTACCAAATATATTATTGGAAATATTTTCTTTAAAGCTATAGCTTATGTTTTTATATTCTCAACATTGTGTTTTGGAAGGGGAAAGCTCTTAATTTTGCAAGGTCCGTTTTATCAATTTTATCCTTTTTAAAAATTATTTAACAACCACATACTTAGAAGAAGCATTTCATTACAACAACATTGACACAGTCAATAACAATTTCCAGAGCAAAGATGCATCTCTTTCAAAATTGGCTGTAAATTTTTAGGTTTACAGTTCAGTTATTACAGTTATACAATATTGTACTCAGTTTAAACCCTGTAAGACATAACATTAAATGAGGTTTTAAAAAAGATCTCCATTTCATTATTAAAATACACAGTTTCATACAGAAAAATTCATTTTTAATGCAATTGACATTAGGATGTTTGCACATGCGTTTCTAATCTCTATATATCTGATTATTACTAGTCACTCTGCCTCCAGAGTGCTGGGATTAAAGGCGTGCGCCACCACACCCAGCCAGAATTATTTTTTTAATCATTTTACGTTTTAAAATTTTTAATAACTACATGATTAGAAGAAGCATTTCACTACAGCTTCAACATATTCAGTAACACACTCCAGAACAAGAGCATATCTCTTTCATATATTTTCTTCAAAACTATAGTTTATGTTTTTATTTTCTCAACATTGTGTTTTGGAAGGGGAAAGTTCTTAATTTTCAAAGGCTGTTTTATCAATTTTATCCTTTTTTAGTGTGCTGTTTTAGTGGCATATCAAAGAAATCATTATATAACCCAAATTTATATAGTATGATTTCTTGTCTTCTCCTTGAAGTTTTAAACTTTTACCTCCTACATTTGTGACTTTGATCCACTTGAGTTCATTTTGAGAAATGAATACAATGTGAGGTGAGGGTTAATGTTCTTTTTATACGTGACGTCCAAATCTTCTATAGCAACCAATTCCCAGAAAGCCTGCATCAGATCCACCTAATTGCCCTTTATACTTTTGAAGACACTCCATTGATCACATATTTTGTTGTGGATTCTTTTCTCTTCCTCTTGCTCTATTTACCTTTTCCTGATTCCACAGTGTTTGTTGTAGATTTGTTAAGTCCTACAATCAGGCATTAGGAGTGTTCTAACTTTGCCCTACTTTCAGAATTGTTTTGAATTTCAGTACATGGTCTATAATCAGCTTATCTGTACATAATCTTTTTGGAGTTTTGATTGAGTGCATCAAATATAAAATCAACTGAAAAACTGAAATTTGAGAGCTGCTGCGTCTTCAAAGTCATATTTAGTACGTCGTATTTCCCCTCAATGACGGCTGTCTGGTTGTGCATGTTTCTTTTTCCTTGGACTCTGACCTGAAAACTCTGCCCTCAGTTGGTCTCTGCAGACTCCCAAGTCCATTTCCCCAGCTGCGCAATCCCTCTGGGCTTTGCCAGGGTTCCCCCTGTCTGTGCTTCTGTGCTGGGTCTTGGGGACTCTGGGTATGTGCTGGGCCTTCACAGGATTCATCCCACTCATCACCTCTCTCACATACCATATCTTCATTGACTGCTGAGTTTTGGAAATCATTGTGTCATAAAGTATATTCATTATCTCGCTCACGCGCTGTCTCTCCCTCCCTCCCTCCCTCCCTCCCTCCTCTCTCCCTCATTGTCAGAAAGGAATGATTTCTTGTCAGTCTTGAAAAAAAATCAGAGTTGGATGGTCTTCTGGCTCTTAGCATCAACAACCTACGGGGAGGCATTGTATTCACCCAGTAGCAGCCCTTAGGAGCAGAATGTTTTCTTTGGTGAAGGGAGGTAAGGCTTTAACATATTAGACTTGTTCTGATTGTGAAACATTTAAGTATGAAAAGAAACGCCAGTGCTGGCAAGATGGCTTAGCAGATGTCACATGCCACCAAACCTGACAGCCTGAATTCAATCCCCGAGTTCCACATGGTGGAGGGAAGGCAACCAATAGCCAAAACTCCTCCAACTACTGCATATGAATGCATGCATGTGGGTGCACGCATGCACACGTGTGTGCACACACACACAAATATACACACACTACACAAATTCTTTTTTTGGTCTTTTTGAGAGGGTCTCCCTGTAGCCCCAGCTGTCCTGGAACTCACTATGTAGATCAGGCTGGCCTTGAACTCACAGAGATCTGCCTGCCTCTGCCTCCCAAGTGCTGGGATTAAAGGCGTACGCCACCACGCCCAGCTACAAATCTTTAAAAATGTAAAAAACATATTTTAGTTTTTTTGTTTTGTTTTAGATAGGGGCTTCTTGTAGCCCCAGCTGGCCTATAACTCTCTATATGGATCAGGCTGGCCTCGATCTCTCAGAGATCCCCCTGCCTCTGCCTCTCGAGTGCTGAGGTTAAAGGTGTGCACCACCACCCCCAGCTTATGTGTGTATATGAAAAGCAGGTAAGTATACTAAGCTGAAGCTGATAAAAAGAGCCTGAGGTGGGAATCCGAATTTTAAAATTATCAAGATACACTCTACACTATTTGGATAATAGAAAGTGATGAAATAATTTAATATTAGAATGTAGAGTGATAAGGGCTAGAGAGATGGCTCAGCGGTTGAGAGCACTGGCTATTCTTGCAGAAGATCTGGGTTTGAATCCCAGCATTCACATGATGGCTAACAACCATCTGTAACTCCAGTTCCTGGGGAGCCAACACCCTCTTCTTTCCTCCTCAGGCTCTGCATGACACAAGTGCACTTAAACACATGCAGACATAACACTCATACACATAAAAAAAGTACAGCATGGTACTGGCACAAAAAATAAATTATTTTTTTAAAAAAGAATGTAGAGTGATAAAAGAAGCAGGTATTGGATACAGTCCTGAAAATACTAATGTCTAGAGGTTTAAGTGGAAGAGACCTTAAAGTAACCAGAAATGGGACAGCCCAAGAGGGAGAGTGGCTGGTTGTGTTATGGAAGTCACTTGAAGAATGTTTTTAAGAAAGTCAGCTGCACTGGTAGTAATTAAGAAAGGCTCCTTCCTCAGTCTGCTTGGTGTTGGGCTATAACCTGTAAGCCAAATAAATAACCACCCCCTAGAAAAGGAAAGAAAAGACCCCACTGGGTCTCATGACTTGAAAGTTGTTGATTACTCTAATAAGAGCCCCAAGGACAAAATTCAGATGAGGAGAAAGAGGCATTGAAATAGGGGAGAGTTTTTCTTTTTTCCCCAAGACTGTCTGGGACTAGACATTTAAAGTGCTTAAGGGTAATTGCACAACCTAAAGAGAGGAGGGGCAATGGCAGAGGACAGGGCTAGAAGCCTGGTAGGAAGTCAGAGCAGGAGAGATTCAGGATGGAGCTGGTGAGGTCACTTTTGGTAAGCTTCTGGCCTGTGTCCCAACTGAAAGGGAGGGGACCAGTGCAAGTGCAGGTGTATTTATACAGCCAGAGAAGCTAAATGCAGTCCAGGTGATATCTCTGTCTTCTCTCTGAAGTATCAGACAGGGCTGTGGGCTTAGGTTAAATAGGAAGTTCCTCACCTTCAGGGACCACAAGGTTCTTGTAGGTACTGGTCTCCTGATTTCTAACTACTAAATACAACTTTTTGGGGGAAAGGGTCTTGCTCTGTACCCCTGGCAGGCATGGAACTTGCTATGCAGACCAGCTTGGCCCCAAACTTGCTTTCATCCTTCTCACCCTGCAAAGTGGTGGCATGCATCACCATACATAGCTTCAAAGTAAGACTTTTAAAACTTTAGACTGTATTTTACTTTTCAAAAATAATGTGTGAGCTTTTTTCTTTACTAAGTAATCTTCTCAATTGGAAAAAAACTTAAAAATAGAAAAGCAGATCATTCTGAAAGTCTTCCATAATCTATCCAAATATATCCATTTTTTAAAGTTCTGTCTTTCCGGATGTAGTCTCTGTCCATGGTGCTTTATTTGCAGTGTATATATGGTTGTGACGTTCTTGCCTCTTTGCTTATGGACTGAACAGCTGGACGGGTCTTGGCTCCCTTCCCAGCCAAGCAGCCCCAAACAACTAAAAGTCCTGCACACAATCATCAAAGGAAGCTTCTCTCTTGCTTTGCTCTTTGGAGGCTGATCAACATGTTTGGAAGAGAAGCTGGGATTGATTAGTTAAGCAATACTGGATTCACATAGTCTGCATCATGCCATTCCAGTCAGAGCAGGATGGTGTTCAGAGGGCCAGGCACTGAAGAAGCTTCAGTGAAGCTTCTGCCATCTTGGTTCCAGTATCTCTGTAGTAAAGCATACTGCAGGTCCTGAAAAGTTGAGGAGACAGCAGAGGCATGCTCCAGCTTGGGCCTGGAAGGAAGGTGCTATTGACAACATGTATTGGATAGCTTTAGTTGTCAACTTGAGAGGGGGGACCCTTAATTGGGGAATTTCCTCTATTGGATTTGCCTGTGGGCATGTCTCCAAGGCGATCCCTTGATTGTCGAGTGATGTGGGAGGACCCATCCCACTGTGAGTGGTGCCACCATTGGGCAGGTGGTCCTGGGTTATATAAGAAAGCAGGCCGAGCACAGGCCAGTAAGCAGCATTCCTCCATGGTCCATTCTTCAGTTTCTGCCTCCAGTTTCCTGCCTTGAGTTCCTGTTGTGACTTCCCTCAAAGATGGACTGTGATGTGGAAGTATAAGCCAAATAAACTGTCTCCCCTCCCTAAGTTGTTTTTGATCAGAATGTTGAATGTTTTATCACAGCAATAGAAATCAAAGTAATACCAAAGTTGCTATAGGAGTGAGTTTTGCCGTGACAGACCTGACCATGTTGTTTTGGGGAGGGTTGTAGAAGCATTTAGAACTTGGGGCTGGAAAAGCCATTGAATGCTCAAAGCTAAATGGGATGTTCTGTGGAAGCTTGGAAGATAAGAGTGTTGAAAAAATTCAGACACTGGAGGCCTGGCTTATGGACTTTCAGGGGGAAGCTGGAGAGTCCCTCAAAGATGCTATTGGAACCATTTTTGTGATATTTTGAATTAAGAATCTGTGGAAGTGAAACCTTTGCTTTACTAGAAAAACTAATGCTGCATAGCTGGGGCTGGAAAATCAGCTGTGATTAAGACAATACCAGCATCATTGACGTGAAGTCTTCTGGGAAATATTTCCTCAGGGTCACCATACAGAAGTTGTGGTCCAGAGAGGGCCATGTTGCATCTGAAGCCTGAAACAGAACTTGGAAATGTACAAGTGTTTCCCACATGGTACTGGTTCTGGTGGCAGAAAAGCTGTAGAATTGAAGGGGTCATGAGAATCTGAGGTTTGGCACATGGAGGCTAGGAGAGGCCATTGGTGAACCCAGGATATTGGAGATGCTGGGACTGTGGGAATGACCACCAAGGGCAATGGTAGGTGTGGAGTAGAGACAGTCTGAGCCTATGAGACAAGCTGTCTGCTATGGATGGCAGACTAGAGAAGTGAAGCTGTCCAAGCCCTTTGGAGCCAGAAGATCATGACTGAGTCCTAGACAGGACACTGAGCAATTTATACAGTTCAATTTTGGTTTCACTGTAATCTGACTGTGTCCTGGTTCTTCCCTCTTGGAGCAAGACACATTTAACTTGTTCTTCATATTATAGGCATCCACAGTTAAGAGACTTTCAGCTATTTTAAAGAGGCATTAAGATTTTAAAGTATTGGAATTTTAAAGGACTGTGGGACTTTAAAGTTGTATTATGTTTTATATTGTGATACTAATATTAACATGAGATCTTGGGTTAAAGAAATGGAAAAGTTATGGTTTGACCACGGTGTGTGTCAAGGTGACGAGGGGTCAGTTGTCAGCTGGATAGCTTCAGTTGTCAGTTTGAGACACCTGGGAAGGGGGAACCTCAGCTGATGAATTTCCTCTCTCAGGTTGGCCTGTGGACATGTCTGCGAGGCAGTCTCTGGACTGCTGAGTCATATGGGAGGTCTCAGCCCACTGTGGGTGACAACCACCCCTGATCAGCTGGTCCTGGATTGTATAAGAAAGCAGGCTGAGCATGGGCCAAAAGAGCAGGTCAGTAAGCAGTGTTCCTCCATGGAAGAACAAATTCAGTTCCTGCCTCCAGGTTTCTGCCTTGAGTTATTGTCCTGACTTCCCTCAAAATGGACTGCAAGCCAAATAAACCCTTTCCACCCTACGTTGGTTTCAGTCAGATTGTTTTAAGTTGTGCTTGGGCAGACTGTTGAGAGGATGAAAAGCAGAACAGTGAGCATTTTGTTGTCTTGCCATGTACAGATGCCATTCAAGAACTCAGTGAAGACAGAACTTTGGAGACTAGGCCAAGGGTTGGCAAAGCATCTATTATTTCCAAGGACATTCCCAGTGCTGAGCACGAGGATACCTATAGAATCTGAAGAACGGGGCCTCGGGAGACAGCTCAGTCAAGTAAAGTGCTTCCTACATAAGCGTAAGGACTTGAGTTCAGTTCCTGACACCCACATAAAAAAGCTGGGCATGGCAACTGCATTTGTAATCCTAGTACTGGAAAGGTTAAGACAGGCAGATCACTGGGGCTCCCTGGCCAACCATTGTAGCCTTACTGGTGAGTTCCAGGTCCCAATGAGAAACCCTGTTTCAAAAAGCAAGATGGACAGCTTCTGAGGAGTGACACCTAAGGCTGACTTCAGGTACACACACACACACACACACACACACACACACACACAAACGAGACGGACGACCGAAACACACACACACACACACACACACACACACACACACGAATGGGACTTTGGACCTCGGGAAGGCTGGCTTAGTGGCATTAGAGTAGTAACAATTCCATGAAGAAGCAAACTGGAAGCCGGGTACAGTGGCTCTTACCTTTAATCCCAGCACTTGGGAGGCAGAGGCAGGAGGAGCTTTATGTGTTTGCTGTATAGTGAAATCTTGTCTCAGAAAAAACAACAACAACAAAAAAAAAACAAAGTGGCAACTGGCTCTGACTGCATTTACTTTCCTCTTATCCTGGAGCAGTGAAGCAGAGATTTATAGTGTCCTAATGGGGAACTTGCCCTAATACCTAGTTTTTAAGTTTTATAATATTTGATACCTTCAGAATTAAAAGACACTCCATCTTCAGTGAAGAAGTCCTTCCTTTGGTCACTGAGTGTTTAATAATTATTGTGTGATAAGGAAAAACAATCGGGGCCCTCCTCCTCCACAGATACGCACAGCTTCAGGGCCCACCTGTGCTGGCCCTTGCACCAATTTCACCACCTTCCCCAATTAATGTGTTCCCAAAAAGAAATGTCACCAGATGGCCCTGCAAATGTCACCTGGCCATCAGCATGGCTTACTTTAACAGGGGAGCGTTAGAGACTCCATTTACTCCGTAAGTTCATGGTCTTCATTTCAGATCAGTTTGAGCTCCTTCTGAGACTACAGTGATTTCTTAACAAAATGGGTCAGGCAGCAAGATCCATAATCCTGCCGCTATTAAATATTACTTTACAGAGTGGAGGAAGGTCCCACTGACCCACAGATCCCGAAGAATTCCTCTCTCGTTAACATTTCATGCTGGTTTCCACTGCCCTCTTTCACAAACTGCTCACTCACTCTGAATTCTTAATGCCTTGAGCTATTTTTGGCATTTAATCCCTTCCAGGTATCAAGACCATCAGCCCTCCTTTTACAAAAAAAAAAACCTAGAAATTCTGCATTTTCCAATTGTGGGTGGGTGGCATTTAGGAATTTGAACTTTGAACTTATCCTTTTAAGAAGTGTTTCTCTTGTACTGCCTCTTAGATGTCATACACACCCAGCTTAGGGCTTCCTGGCTCTGGTCTTTTTCTCCATTCTAGCAGTTTTCTGGGAACAGTTGAGGTCAGTTTGACTGACCCTGGGGAAAGTAAAGGAAACTTCGGGGCCCAGCACAATTGCTGGGCTCTGAGGCCACGCACCCTGAGGTGTCTCTGAGCTGCCTTTACCTGTCAAGCAATGACTTCTAAAAGTGTCTGAAAATTCACAGCTAGGTTTGGAATAGGAAATCTCAAGTTCAAAACCTCTTCCAGGTGCAGCAGGGGGTGGGGAGATTGTTTAATGGATCCTGAGTGTCTGTTTGGGATGATGAGGCTAATGGAGGGGAAAGTGCCGGCAGCCACAGTGTGAATGTACTTAATAACCACCGGACTGCACACTGCAAATGGGGAAAGTGCTAAATTGTGTGTTACGTGTGCTCTACCACAATGAAAAACATGAAACACACACAAAACTTCGTCAGCTTCTCAGAACCCAGCCCCATCACCCTGTCAAAATGTCTCAACAAAATCCACCTTAAAATTTTTTTGGATTCATTTATTTTTTTTTTTATGCATGTGAGTGTATTGTCTGCATGTATGTAAGTGCATCCATGTCGTGCAGAGCCCACGGAGGTCAGAAGAAAGGGTCAGATCCCCTGGAACTGGAGTTAATGGATGGTTGTTAGCTGTCATGTGGGTGCTGAGAACTGAACCCTGGTCCTCTACCAGAGCAGCCAGTACTCTTAACCACTGAGCCATCTTGCCAGCTTCCATCCATCCATTTTTTTAACCTTAATTCTCAGCTCTCATCACCCACATGCAAAGTTCTTTCCTGAAGAATGAAGCAAAATCTGGATAAAGGAAAGTTTCTAGAAATCCTTCAAATTGTCAAGGAGAGAAGTATTGAGATAAGGCTGAGCCCTTTGGATGGAGCGGCTGCCTCGTGGGGTTTCCAGCGCTGGGGAGGCCAGAAGAACCCTCAGTTCCTCTGTGCCAGAGCCCAGTTTAACTGCTTTGATCTCTGGTTAATTTACATTAAAGTGAAATGCATGTTGGGATAGATAGGGAGGGGCCCACAGCTTAGCAAATTTCCACAACTAATTAGAGGACGCTCTAGTGTGAATACAAGTTACTTAATGTCTGCGTTCCAAAATCCATGCTTTTTCTTTTTCCATTGCTGCTCTTTTGATGAGCTCTTAGTATTAAAGTATACTTACTATTGTTTTGAGGCAAGTTTTCATGTAGCCCAGGCTGGCTTCAAATATACCATGTGGTGGGGTATGACCTTTAACTCCTGATCCTCCTGCCTCCACCTGTCAACTGGGATTACAGGCATGAGCTACCACGCCCTGCTTAACATATACATGCATAAAACAATCTCTAGTCTATCAGCTAGGATGAAAATGTATTTGTGCCATGATTGGATTCTAGCACAGTTTGAGAACCGCTGGCATTTTGCTGTTTCCATTACACTCTACCCTGTGAGTCAGTCATGCCAGGAGGACCCATCCCCAGTGCCTTATGCCCCCAGGTCTAGTTTTTGCTGAATTGATGCTACAGCAACATCCGAATGTGACTAAGAAATAGGCTAGCCAAACAGATTTCTAGAAATCTAATCAATAAAAGGTACTAAAACATTGAGGTGGAAGAAGCTGTTAATCAGTATTCTTTCTGGGAAAACATTACCTATGGTTGGAAACAATACTTTAATAAGCCAATTAGGGAGACTGATGACATTTCTGCATAGCTCACGTTGCAAAAAGTGCTCACCAACGTGCCTTCTGAAGGCAGCTCCTGTCAACGCCAGGCTTCAGGCTTGAGCTGTTTGAGTGGCTCTCTTCCAGTAAGCACTGAGCAGGTATTTAAGTAAGATCAGTTTGAAAGCAGGCTGAAGTCATCTCCTGCCTGACCCGCCGTGCTCATTGGTCTATCCCGAAGGTCATAAATCTTCACCCCTTTCCTCTATCTCCTATGTATCAACCTAGTGGCCTCATGGATGCCCCATGCAGTTTTGTGGCCTGGCTGACTTTGCCTCTCTGTCTCTCTGTCTGCCTCTGTCTCCCCCTCCCACTGTGGCACAGTTCCTCCTCTTCTGGCTGGCATTGCTTTTGCCATCACCGACTTTGAACTTGAGAGCAGAGAAGTGGGCCAAGGAGGAGACAAGCTGTGTGCTCTTAGTCACTTCCTATGGCAAATAGATGAACTTGTAGCTTTAAAGAACTTGCAAACAGGGGCTGGTGAGATGGCTCAGCAGTTAAGAGCACTGACCTTAAACTTCTTGAAGAAGACCCAGGTTCGATTCCCAGCACCCACATGGTGGCTACAAACCTTCCTTAACTCCAGTTCCAGGGGAATCCGAAGCCCTCTTCTGACCTCTGCGGCATTGCACGACACAGGTTCACTCACATACATGCAGGCAATATACTCATACACATAAGGATAATAAATAAAATATTAAAAAAAGGAACTTGCAAATAATGCATAAAACAATCTCTAGTGGATTCCTAATGCTGACTCTGTAACCATTCTTCACCCTATTTGTGAGTGACAGTCACTTAAGGAAGTGAGATCAGACATGCAGTAGGATCGAACTGGTAATAAACCCAGTAATTTTTGTGATAAGGTTGCCTTGTTTTAAAAGCGAACATCTTAGAAGTCCTGCTTCCATAGAAATGATCAGGACTTGGAAAATGGTTTCTTGTGATTTTTTGCTTCCTTGGAAAAAATCATATATCTATTGCCTGCTTCTCTCTGTCTCTCACTCCCCTCCTTCCCTCCCTCCTTCCCTTCCTCCCTCCCTCTCTCCCTCCTTTGACCAAGGCTAGCTTCTAACTTCCCATGTAGCTGAGGATGACCTTAAACTTCTGATCCTCCTACCTCGCTTCCCAAGTGCTGGAGACTGAACCTAGAGCTTCAAGCCTATTAGACAAGCAATTCAAGCCTATTAGACCACCAACTGGGTTATATTCCCAACCCCACCATCTACTTCCTCATGACTGGATAACATGAAATTTGGTGAGGAGAGAAACTAAAAGTTCAATAGTTCCCAAGATCTTTACATAAAGTATTATTCATGTGCTTTTTAGGGGCAGTGGTTACATTTTTGAGAGCCTGCCTTCTGTGCTAATTGACCAGGGATGTGGCTAGCCAGCATTGAGTTCCCACAGTTGGTGCAAAATGGCCTTGAGGCTCTGGGCAGCCTGCCTGATGGCAGCTACCTAATGCCTGTCCAGTACAGTACTGAGGCTGGCCTACTTTTGAGAGCAGCTCTGAGTTACGCTGCCCATGTGGGAGCTGCATGTCCGACTGGAACTCCAGACTGCCTGTTCCCGCCCAGAGCCTTGCCCTGTCCTCATTGATTTTATGGGGAAAGCATTTCCTTTTGTAAACACTACCCATCATCTTCAGTAAGATGATGTAATGGGATTAACGATGCCATTACTTTCCAGAATCCTCATCGATTGTGAAGATGGAAGCAGAAACAGGAGATGAAGCTGAGCTTTGTTTTGTCAACATTTTGCTGCTCTAGTAAGCAGAATATTCTCAAACAGTGGGCTCACTTGCAAGACTGGCTGGTGTTTGAATGCCCAGGGCTGGGAAGATTCTGCTTGTAAATATCACCAGGAGGATGACTGTCAGGTGTGAGAGGAGAGAAGGAAAAAGTAAGAAGTTACCAGCAACTCCGTTCTGAACTTACCTAGGGGTGAGCTAGTGGTGATTGTTTGGAGACTGTTGTTTTCCAGGCTATAAACTCCATAAAAGCAGAGGGGAGCAGTTGGGGTGGGAAGGAACAGATGGAACAGAAGGTATAGGTCTACCCTCGGCCTGAGGAGGGCCCAGATGTTGGGTGTGTGTGCTATTTGACTAAACCCCAACTAGCTCAGTAGTGGTTTGGCCACCCTGAGAAGTTTGGGAAATAGATGTTTTGTGAGGGGCTATGAGGTTTTACCTGGAGTGGAATGATCCCTGCCTCAGCCAGACTTCTGACATACGTATTTCAAAGAATGTCATCTTATTTTTTTCCTTCCAGGAGCAGCATAGTTGCATATAGACACAGGAGTTTCTATAAAGCTGTCTAGGCAAATCAGAGGTAGAGATCAGCATCTCCCCGGTAAGGTAGCTGGGTTTGTGCAGCACCAGAATCCATAGAGGGGCTTTATCAACTTGTCAGAAAGTTGTGCAGCAACTGTCAATGCTGTGACCCACAAGTATACTCTATAAAGCACTCTCTCACTCACCTTGTGTACCTGGATGCCAGGGACCTGTCTTTTAAAGTTTGAAACATATGATGCCTCTGTCCGGTTATGACCCAAATAACGGAAAAATGAGGTGCTGAGATAGTGTTCTAGTCTGCATTCTGTTGCTGTGATAAACACCATGACCAAAAGCAACTTAGAGAGGAAAGGGTTTATTTCAGCTTACAGGTAATGGTCCATCACTGAGGGAAGCCAGAGCGGGAACTCGGGGCAGGAACTGAAGCAGACACAGTGGAGGAACACTGCTTACTGGCTCGTTTCTTCTGGCTTGTTCAACTACCTTTCTTATTACCGCCAGGCCCACCTACCTAGGGATGGTACTGGCCACAGTGGGCTGGACCCTCCTACAGCAATCAGCAATTAAGAAAATAACTCAGAGACATGGCCACAGGCCTATCTGATTAAGACAATACCCCAAGTGAAGTTGACTACCAAGATTAGCCATCACACTGCTGTTATTTTACAATAGCCAAGGATCAACTGACCTGTGATGATAGTGCTAAGTTTTTGCCTGGTTCCTGGGATTAGGGATGTTAGTATAAGCTGGTGTGCTCTGTGTCTCCTGCAGTTGAGCAGTTAGGGAAAATAAGATATACCTAGGAAACACTGACAAAGCAATACAGAGCAGCATGCATACAAAGATGTGAAACAGAGCTGTGAGCTAGGAAGATGAGAGGTGTCAGGGAGTCAACAGTTTGGTGCTGGTCCCCAGAGAACTTGGTTTGGGGTGGGGGGTGGGTAAGAATAAAACATTAAGACTTCCGTGCACATTTTCCCTTTGTTGTTTCTCTTTTGACATACATGTGTGTATTTTATGTCAGTATTGCATCCATAAAGGGATATGCTCCAAACTCCCGTTGGAAGTTTATTTCCTCCCAGGTCCGTGTCTACCCTTCATTGCCTGCCCTGGCTAAGACAGACTGAGACCTTTAGATGTGTTTGCTTTCAGCACTTGGATGCCAGGACAGCAGACAGCACAGAGAGGCCTTGCAAGAGGAAGGTTTTTTTGCTTGCTGGTTCTGCGGGCCCCTCTTCAGCCTTTTGCAGGGAAGCCCAGTTTCTCTAAAACCTGGTGCTCGGCTCCTACAGTATGGCCAGCTGGGTCAGTGCCAGGCTCTGTACCACAGGTCCTCCCCAGGGCTCAGCCCTGCAGTACACAACATAGCACCCCGTGGCTGGCAGCTTCCCCCGGGACTGATGGATTGTTTTGTAGCAGAGTACCTCTGCTGAGGCACTGTTCCACATGAACAGCTTTTCCTGGCACCTACACACCAGATTTCTAGCAAGTGCCACAGGTCAGATTTCCAGTAAGTTCTATAATTGGAGAACCACAGTGACTTCTCTGTCTTCCAGTGAATGATAGCTGTGCCCTCTCCAACAGGTTCTGAGTCCTCAGCCTGGCAGGCAGAGAGGACTTCTTCCTGGGAGTTCTATCAGCGCAGTGGGCAATGACTGTTTGTATGCCTGTTAGAGTTTTCCTTTCTTCTTACTAGCCCATCCCTCACTGTACCAATTCTTGCATATAGTTAATAGTTCTTTAAGCTGTCCCTGTTTGAACTGCTTGATTGTTCCTCCTTAAGTATACACTGCTAATACATCTGTATTTTTTGATTATCTATTATATTGGCATTTTATTTATTTGTATTATATATGTATTATATATATTTATTTGTATTATATTTGTACTGATTTTCTTGAACCTGTTAAAACATACAAAAAATTTGCTAAGGCAGAGATGAGATAATATTTAAAATTGTTTTACTTTTATTTATTGGTGCATGAGCATGCCACGGCACACATATAGAGGTCAGAGGATAACGTGCGGGAGTCATGTGTATTCCATGAACGTAACTCCTGGATCCCACTCAAGTCACCAGCCTTGGTGGCAAGCACATTTATCTACTGAGCCATCTTGCTGGCCCTAAAATAATATTTTAAATAGCTTCATGTGGTTTTTAGTAAATATCTCATGTAATATTAATCGCAGTAGATAAGGCTGGAGATGTGACTCAGTGGTAGAGTACTTACCCAGTATGCACAAGGCCCTAAGTTCAATTCCCAGAACCACAAAAGCAAATCATAGTAAATAATGGTACATTTCCACTATTGTTTTGATTGTAATTGAGTAAGAGTGCTTTTACCTGGCTTTATGCTGAATAGACTCTGTATTATGTTATTTTACTTATTTTTGTTTTGTTTTTGAAATAGGCCTCCCTAGTCCTGGAATTACAGACATGTACCCTCAGAACAAACATATTTTCTAAAAATAACTAAGAGCAGTTATTTGCCTCCCTTGCTTTACTCCAGCGCACCAGTAACACATCTTTAAGGCACGTGAACCCTCTTTGGACCCATGTAATCTGAGTCCCAGTTTCTTAAAGTGGGCCACAACAGCATATGGGGTTGTGAACTGAATGTTGTGGGGTGGGTTACAAAAGACTTGGTAACGGTATGTTTTCTGAATGTGCAATGACCAAAAATTGATTAAAAAAACAAACCCATGATAAACCCAAGGTTCATCTGGCAAGGTCATCCATGTTGCATCCCACACCTTCCCTGCAGCCTTGATTCTGACGCACAACATGTGCACTTAGCACTGTGCACGCCGTTGCACCACAAAACACCAATGAATGCTTACCAAAAAGACTCCCAGGTTCAGATTTGAGACTATTGTGTGTTATAAATAGCAGTGTTTTTACTGTGTATACAAAGTTTTCTGCTCTTATAGAAACATAATGATTTAATTATGGATAACATAGGTTTAATATTTTCCTATGTATTTCTCAGCAGGTAAATATCAAATTAATAATCTTTAAAATGTGTTGTGGTATTCAGTTTTTTAAAATTTCTATTTAAATGCTGACCTGAATTTCATGAAAAAAAAATCACTAAATCAATTTTGGCTCGAGTTTAGGAGAGAACTACCAACAGTTTCTGAAATGCCATGAACAGACTTCTGCCATTATAGTTATCCAAAGCAGTCTTGTCAGCATTATTACCATACCGGTGCACACCGAGAAACACTGAAGATGCTCTATGTCTAATAGTATCAAATATTCAGCCAAGATTAATGTTTTCGGGGTTTGTTTTGCTTTGCTTTGCTTTTTTGGGAAGGGTCTCATAGCAGAGGCTGGCTTCAAACTCTGTGTAGCCAAGGCTGGTCTTGAACCTCTGATCCTCCTGTTTCCACTTCCTGAGTATTGGGATTACAAGCATGAGATCTCTACACCAGTGAAGATTTAATTCTTGATGTGAAAATAATCAAGCACATACCTTTCATTAGTGTGCAAATTTTCTTTCGTTTGCTTTATATGCATACCAAACAGTTGTTTCAAAACAAATGTCTTTATGATTTGTTGTCAATAGATGTTTGATTCCTCATATACTTATTTTGTATATCTATATACCAAAGCATTTCTTGGGGGTAACGGGGTCACAAGTGGAAACAGTTTGAGAAGGTATGATCCACGTCATCTCTTTGTCTTGTTGCTGGTCTGTTCCCTATCTTGCAGCCATAGTGATTTGCATCAAATAAGTGCCACCCGAGCTTGCAGACAGGAATTTCTTTCAACTTTGGTGAATCTGATGTTCAGAGCCTCATAGAACCAACCTTTGTCTTCTCCGGTCACTGCTCCTGTCCTCCCTTACTCCATAAACATGCCAAACTGGGGGAACATTTTTTAAGGATCCTACACCAGTGTTTCCTGTTGGAACCAGGCCCTGAGTTTGGGCTTCAGCCTGACATGCAACCCTTTCTTCAGCTCATCAGCAATTCATTTAATGCCCTGCTTCCAGTTGCTCTTAGCTGATGAATAGTCTCCTCTGTTCCTCATGTTTTTGTTCAGATTCTTTTTGGCAAGAGGCTGTTCACAGGCTGGGCCCACCACTGTGCTTTACAATGTGTTCTTGAAGGTGGAGGTTACATTCGTAATACAACCATCATCTTGACACCATCACCTCAATACCCACATAAATGCTCCCGTCACCATGTCCTTCCCAGCCTCAGTTTTCTCATAAAGTTATTAATATATGTATTTACTATGGAGTTGATAGAGAAAAACAAGAATCAGTGTTTGGACTAGTACCTACAATAGAGTAGGGATCTCAGTAGACCTGCCTGTCTGTAAGGTCCACAAGGAACGTGAAAGTACCTTTCCACGTATTTTCTTCCTGTTTCTCTTCCCACACATTCCCACACCTGACGTTCCCAGCAATCTGCTATGGGAATCCTGGATCTCAGCTTCTCAAATGACACAGGGTTTCCAGCTGCAGGACACTAGTGTGCCAGACTACCTCCAAGTATGCTGAAATACTGTTTGGCTTTCAGCATTCTGGGAGGCAGGTGATCCTTCTCTCCAGCCCTACTTCCTCACCTCAGTATATGCTGTAGTTAGGGCTTTCTGTTTCATACACACGATAGGAGAAGGACCTCATGGGAATTGTCTTCTCCTTTCTCCTCTGTTGATCTTTCTGACTCCAACCCAGATCCCACTCTCTCCTTCAATTCTTCCATATGCTCCTACTGCAGTCATTGACTGATGCAATCAATTAGACAACTAAACAGACTTAGCTCTTGCCTGGGGATATCTCTTACATCTTATTATTGAGTTAAAGAATGGGGAGGAGTCAGTGAGATTGATGAAATTAACCTCAGAAATAATCTGGTCTGATAATACATAACAGATGAAAAGAGCCTTATCAAGGTTAAGTGGAACTTGTCTGGTGTTCCTGAAGCTGGAATTTGAGTTCCAGGGTTCTCATAACCTGCCCACAAGTGTGTTGTTTACATTTCTCCTCCCGTTCATGCCAGGAGCTCCTTGAGGTCCCATTTTTCCTGAGTGACTTGCATCTGCCATAGCTATCCTGGCCCAGGGTTTATGAAATCTTTATTATTTGAACCTGATTGGCCATACCTGGCCTTGACTTTCAATTGAAAAATTAACTAAGTTATTCCCAAGGGATGGTGATTTCTTTTCTGGTGATCAACTCTCTGAGAACTGGCAGTGTGTTTGAGTCTATCCAGGAGTTGAGATCAGTCATAGTTCAGGTCAACAAATGGAAAAGAACTCATCAAAGGATGGAAGAAGCAGTACCCAGAGGTGAATTGTCTAGATCCCAATTACAGCCCTAGAACAGAAACAGATTAATCTATAAATTGCATTAAGATTAGAATTGTTTTATTAGTCCTTGAAGCTTGATGCTGTGACATTCAGCATCTAGACTGTCCATTGATGGCCACTTCAGAATTTTAGTATTCTAAAATGCAAGCAGTTTCATCGAGGTTGTGTCCTTGGAAATCTTTGCCTGTCACAGGGGCTCTTCTCCTCTGCCTCAGACCCCCTGGGTGGTCCAGCCCCAGGGAGGGATAAGGAGAGGATGCTCTGCTGTACATTATCCCCTGCCTAATGCTACTGATTCTCCTTTATCCTTACAGTCTAATCACACCTCTGACTTGGGAATATTTGAGATAATAGAAAAAGGTATATTTTGAGCCTTATAAGTCCCTTAAAGACATTTTACAGTAGTTGAAGTTCAAAGGAATCTTAATCACCGGTGATAGAAACTCCTCTTACATGCTCTGTTATTGGTAGAATAATCATCTTTACTGCACCTTTTTCTTGTCTTATATTAAGGATGCTCTTCTGTGCGTCCCACAATTCTATGTTGAGTTGTTGCTATATTCCAGGTCCTGCACTGCCATGTCTTAATTCTTGTCTTTGTGGAGTTTCAATCAGGAGGATGGTAGATGCTAATCAAGTCATTATATAAGCTGTTATTTAAGTAAAACAGTAAGAAGTGGGAAAAGAAAGTCAAGTTCCAAGTAGTGAGTTGTTTCACTTAAATTGCATTCAATTTATGTATCAATATGACTATAATTCATAAACATTTATTTCTCCATTGATTTAGATGATTGTTAATTCTTTCAAAAGTATTGATTGAGCAATACCAGACACTATTCCAGATGCTATTACGTGGTAAAGAATAAAGCAGGAAGCCTCCCCACCCCAGCTGAGGAGCTGTGGATAGTTGATGGCTGCTGGAAGAGGGTGTGGCCCCTGGTAGGTCTACTATGATCTACTGAATGGCCCCACACCCTGGAGTATATGGGCAGCACAAATTGGACTTGGGGTTGTGACAAAGAGGACCAAAATTTGAGAGGACATCCAGGGTGGATTTGGGAAGAGTTAGGGGGAGGACTGGAGGTTGAATATGATCAAAATACATTGTATGTGTATGAAACTCAGAGAATTAACAAAAATACTGTTTTTAGTGAGCAGAGGTTCTGGCTTTGAGGGCTTTATATTCTAATGGGAGAAAACAGACAATTTTTTAAAAATGTATTATGTTAGAGGGTGATATGTACTAGGAAGAAAAAGTAGTGTAGAAAAGGTTAAAGAGAGGCAATTAAGTGCTGCTCCATAAAGGGTATTTTAATGTCACCTAATAAGAATATTTTCCTTAATCTTTTATCATTTTCATGAATTTCTCAGTACATTAAGTTGTCTTTAAATTACTTTTTTGGCTAATGAATCAAAAAGCTATTGATTTGGGATTATTAATCTTATACTTAAGCTTTCATATTTGCTTATTAGATTAGTTTGCGGGCTCTCTTCAGGTTGTCATCGTTAATAAAATACAGCCTAGTTTCTCTCATTCCTCCCACCCGTTCTCTATGCACCGTTCCGTCCTCTCATGCAATCTTGAAAAAAAAATGGAGCATTCCTGTCTTGCTCTTAAAGTGATAGTCTGATGTTTTACCCTACATGTGATGTTTTCGGTGAATGTTTTGCCAACTTATTTTATCAAACTAAAGATTCATGCCTTCATGGACAAACACTAATTTTTATCTTTTTAATCTATCGAGAAATTTATGTTGTTTTCCATTTCCCTCATGTCATGTGGCAAATTATGATAATCGGTTATCTAATTTTAAACTCCTCTTGAACCCTGGTGATGAACCCTACTTTGCTCATGATGCACCATTTCTTTTCATACACTGCTTTGTTGTGCATTTTTAGAGCTATGATCATAAAAGCCCTGGGCCTATAATTTTCCTCTTATAGTATCTATTCTAGTTATGTCCAGTTGTCAGCTTGACACAAGCCAAAGTTACGTAAGGGATTCTGAAGTGAGGGGTTGCCTCAATCAGATTGGCCTATGGGCATGTCTTTAGGGAATTTTCTTGATTTTTGATTGATGTAGGAGAGCCCAGGCCTCTGTGATTGGTGCCATCCCAGGGCAGGTGATTCTGAATTGTATAAGAAAGCTGAATGCAGGAACCAGAGAGAAGAAGTAAGCCAGCAAGCAACACTTCTCCGTAGACTACCTCAGTTCCTACCTCCAGGTTTCTGCCTTGTGTTCCTTCCCCTGATCTCCCTCATGGACTGTTACCTGGAAGTGTAGGATGAAATAAACCCTTTCCTGCCCAGTGACAGGTGTTTATCATAGCAACAGCTCATTTGGTAGAATGCTTTCCTGGCATGCATGAAGCCCTGGGTTCAATCCCCAATACTGCATAAAAGTGAGGTATGGTGGTGCACACCTGTAATCCCAGTACCTGGGGAATGGAGCCAGGAATATCAGAAGTTCAAGGCCATCCACAGCTACATAGCAGATTTGAAGCCAGCCTAAGATGCATAAGACTCTGTGAGTAGATAGGTAGGTAAGTGGGTGGATGAGTGGGTGGGTGGATGGATGGACGGACGGACGGACGGATGGACAGATAGACAGATGATCATTTCTCTAGAAAAAAATGTTCCTTAAAGATTTGGTAATATTCACCTGTAAAATTATGTTTTAAAGGGCTTTTTGAGGTGTGTTTAAAAGTTGATTTGATTGATTTAATATTTTTTAAAGTTATCCATTCTTGATTTTTATACTAGTAATTTAAATTTTTCTAGACACTTTTCCATTTCATTACAGTTATAAATTTCTTGGCATAAAGTTGGACTTTCTATTCTCTCATGCTTCTCAACAGTTTCCAGCATACACAGCTAGGGCTTCTTTTTCACTTCTGTTATTTTCCTTCATCTTTTTTTTCTTGTCATTTTAGTCAATGATTTAACTGATTTTTAAAGAGCTTCCTCTAAAGAATGAGCTTTGTATGTTGTTCATCTTATTAATTTTTTGAGACAGTCTCACTACATAGCCCAGACTAGCTCAAACTCACCTCAGTGCTGGCATTACCTGTGTGAGCTACCACACCTGACTTCTCTTTTCTGTGATGTTGATTTTATTACTCTTACATCTATTTGGGGGTTTTAAAATATTTTAGTCTTTTTATGGCCTTTTATTGCATCCTAGAAGAAAAATTGGAAGATTCTAAGCACTTTTTAGTTCCTATAATAATCACTTTTTTTTCTTTTTTTATTGAGCTTTTAAAATTTTATATAGCATTACCCATGCAAATCCAGACCCCCTCCCCCATCCAAGTTTTGGAGAATAATCACTTTCTTTTGTGTCACTATTTAGAAATATGTTTTGAATTTCCAAGTCTGATTTTTGTTGTTTTTTCAATTCTTTGTTTATATGTTTTGTATTTTGGTTACAGAACATTCTCCGTATAAATCTTTTGGATTTACTGAAATATACTGTGTTGGCTTGGAGATCTGGAATTTTTTTTTTTGCACACTGGGTCTCATTATGTTGTAGATGATAACCTCAAACTCCTAACCCTCCTGCTCCCACCTCCCACGTGCTGGGACTACAGGCATGTACCAACACAACCAGCTTGAGGTCAAGTTATCCCATAGTTCATGTGTGTCCCCTAGGTCAAGCTCATTCATTGTGTTTTATTGTTTACATAATTATATTCTGACATATTCTATCTGCTTAGATGATCATTTACTGAAAGAGATGTAGTAATTCATTTCACTCAGAGGTTGTGGCTTCCTTAACTGGAATGTATTTGCTGGCTCAGGTTCACTCTATCTTCCTCGTGCCATTATGACTGCTGAAAATGAGATCAACCAACTGGAACAGCTTACTGAAAGAAAATTTCATTTTTCCCCAAAATAAGAAGTCTAGTAATAGCTTAGTGCTGGCCATACTTTTTAAGGAAGTTCTCAAGGACAAACATCCTTTGATTTCCTGCTTCTCTGTCTTACAATGTTGTTTTCAAACTCATGGCCACTAAATGTCTTGTTTGTTCCCAATAGCAACTTGGCATTACATAGAAGACG
>NW_008354494.1:1047365-1070801 GCF_000622305.1 Nannospalax galili
CATGTGTCTGTATATATATGGCTTATCTAGTCAAATTTGTGTTCCTAAATGCCCATCAGGATAGGTCCATCCACTTATGCCTGGTTAACCTGACCGAATTCACATCCTTAAAGACATTGATTCTCCCTCTCCCAGCAGCTGCTAGTTGCCAGTAGTTCCACAGCGAGGGTGGGTTTCTTCCCCACTTCCCCACTCCCGTGCTGGGATTCTGTCTGATGTGAGATTACATGGATCCTGCACTGTCACCATTGCTGTGAGTTCATATGAGAACTGACCATCTATCTGGAAAGCGTTTCCTTATGATCGTCCACCTCTTCTGGCTCTTACAATCTTTCTGTTCCCTCTTCCACAATAACTCCTGAGCCTTGGGAGGCAGAAGTTGGTTATAGGTATCTTATTCAGGGATGAAGACTCTGTAGTCTTTTATTCTCTACACATTGGCCAGTTATAGGTCTTTGTTAATCACCATCAGCTGTATGAGAAAGCTCTGGTAAGAGCTGAGAGATGCATTAATCTATGGGTATAACAATAAGTCATTAGGAGTCAGTTTAATACTATGTCTGTTTAGCAGAATCATAGTAGTAGGCTCTCCCCTATGGCCTGTGACCATCTAGCCAAAGGTTCTGCCTGATATCACTGTCAGGTATGGGCTCTATTTTGTGAAACAGACCTTAAATCCATTCATAAAGTGGTTGGTTACTCTCATAGCATCTATGCCACTATTGCACTGGTGAGCATATCTTGCCAGGCCAGTTGTAGCTGGGCAAGGTTGATGATTACTTTTCTCTTCCAGTAGCATGCATAGCACCTTCCAGCACTATGAAAATTTGCCAGTAGAGATGAAGCTTTGAAGTGACTGTCAGCTTGACTTCTCCTCATTTGTTCTAGAACCCATGTATATAGGGTCTTCAGAAATAGGGTCTTACCATCAAATTCTTGTAGGTAACCAAGACCAGGGGAAATGGACAGTATTGTTTAAGAGCCTGTGGGATATCTGGACAACATCTTCAAAAGAATGAGACCTCATGAAACTAAAAAGCTTCTGTGCAGCAAAGGATACCATTTGAGTGGAGTCAACATACAGAATGGGAAAAAAATCTTTACCAACTATACCTCTAACAGGGTTATTATCTAGACTATATGAAGAACTCAAAAAACTCAACATCAAAAAACCCAAATAACCCAATTAAAAATTGGGGCAAGAAACTGAACAGGGCATTCTTAAAAGATGAAATGCAAATGTCTGAGCAATACTTCATTAAATGTTCAACATTTTTAGTCATTATGGAAATGCAAATTAAAACCACTATGAGATTTCATCCTACCCCAGTCAGAATGGCTAAGATCTAAAAAACAATAAACAGTAGTAAATGTTGGCAAGGCCATGGGGAATGCAGGCTCTTACCACTGCTGATGGAAATCCAAACTAGTACAGTCATGATGGAAATCAGTGTGGGATTCCTAAATAAGCAAGAAATAGATCTACCACATGATCCAGACATATTACTGTTGGGCATATACACAAAGGACTCCATATTACTACTAAAGAGACACCTGTTCATCCATGTTTATTGCTTCTCTATTCACAATATCCCGGAAATGGAAACAACTTAGATGTCCATCAACTGATGAAGCAGTAATGATAGTATGGTATATTTACAAATGGAATGTATTTGGCTATTAAGAAAAACAATATTATGAAATTTTCAGGTAAATAGATGGAACTGGAAACAATCATTCTGAATGAGGGAACCCAGACCCAGAAAGACACACAGTGCATGTTCTCTCTCATAAGTGGATGCTAGCTTTGGATCCTTAGACATGTGTGCTTCGTTCGTGTTTACTTTAACTGAGGCAGGAAGACCCACCTGCTTTGGCTGGTACTTTTCCCTGCACAGGGGATCCTGGTGGGTATGAGTAAAGGATGCCAGCTGGGCACTGGCATGCATGCATTCATCACTCTCTCCTGGATGTGGAAGGACATGATGTGAATAGCTCCCTGAAGCTTTACTATTGTGACTCCTACTGTGATGGAATGTAACCTGAACTGTGAACCCAAATAAGCCATTTTTCCCTTAACTTGCTTTTTCAGGGTATTTCATCACAGCAGCTGGACAAGAAACAAGACAGTACTATGCTTTCCTTCACCAATTTCCCATTAAGGATTCGGCTCCCTTGAACCTTTCCATCAAACATCCTATCAGCTACCAATGTCTATTTAGTACTATTGAATTTTCAGTGCTGCCACTATGGTCCAAACTACTATCATTTTGGGCTTTTTTGTTTTGGGGGTGCTTTTTGTTTAGTTTTTTAACATAATCATCTTATTAGCTTCCTAGAGCCCTCTCAATATCTGAATGACTTTACTGGACAAGCTAGAACTAGATAAACTTCGTAGGAAAACTTGATCCAGTCAATTTGAGCATCGTTATTGTACTAACACCAATAACCCATGAATGGAAGAGGATGGTTGTTGGTTTCTCACATTAGCATGTAGGTGACTGGCGATTCCATGACAGGACTCTAGAATACTTTAAGTGAGACACACTTACAGTGGAAGATTGTAAATTCTTCTTTGCACATAGTGAATGTGAGGCATCGTTGCTGTGGTGATGCTGGATGGGCTTTTAGACCTGTGGGTCAAGAACTTAAAGACTGGGCTGGCACAACACTGGAAGCATGAGAAAGGATCATTTTAGATGATCTAGAGTGAATAGGAAGCTGTGCCTGTGACCAGACTTTGGAAATGGCTTACATTTAAACGCCGGGCGTGGTGGCGCATGCCTTTAGTCCCAACACTCAGGAGGCAGAGGCAGACGCATCTCTGAGTTCAAGGCCAGCCTGGTCTACAAAGTGAGTTCCAGGATAGCTGGGGCTACAGAGAGACCCTGTCTCAAAAAGACCAAAAAAAAAAAAAAATCCAGTGAAGTAAAAGTTTTCCCAAAGGAAAAGAAAAAGGGGAGTAAGAGAAGCAAGCATTGCGGAATCCAGAGGTGAGTATCTTCACGAGGAGGGAGTCATCATTTACCACAGATCCTTGAAAAGCCCAGACAAGGATAGAGGGTGTGTGTTCAGCAAGACAGAGAACACTTTGCTGTATAGATAGAAGTCAGGTAAGTAGGCTGAAGAGTGAGTGGGAGGGAAGAAATTCAAGTTCATTCTCTTAAACAATCCCTTAGGAAAGTTTGGCCAGGTGTGAGGAAAGTGATGGGCTGGAATATAGCCATACTTTCAGGACCACGCACACACACACACACATTTTGTGAGACAGGGTCCCACGGAGCCCAGGCTGGCCTCAAACTTGCTGTGGAGCTGAGAATTTCATGTGGATATTTAAGGTCCCTTTGTGACCCAGTTGAAAAGTCTGACCTGCTGGAGCAGTTAGTTGTTTTCAGTAGTTGCATTTGTTCCTGATAAATGCCAGGCATCACTAGGACTGAAATAGAATTTGGGGTCAGATTCCTTCATGGCTGGGGAACTCTACAGCTGTGACAGATGGATGAGAGAGCAAATGCTAGAGGGAGAAAGGAAAGAAAAAGGAATCTGTCCTAAACTGAACCTTCCATCCAGACAGTGAAAACTTGCCTCCCAGACAGGTCTTATGGGTTGCCAGGGGTCCCTTGATCTGTGTCCTAGTATGTCTGTGTGAGCATGCTTCTTGGACATCTCCAGATTCAGATATCCTTCCTTCTAGACTCAGCCTGCCCTCAGTCCTCCCATGTACGTGAATGCCTTCCAGCGGGCTGATTTTGAGGTTAATGAAGAGCCATGATAATGTAGTTGTAAGCATTTTTGTATTAAAACCTAGGAAGTAAACAAAAGTATACAATTCCTTAAAAGTCCTCAAGTAGGTGGGGTAACGGGCACAGATGATCTGCTGAGGAAATGAACACTCCAGGCTTCTAAAATCTTTTACTCTCTTCTGTGCTTACAGAGAGCAGTTGGTTGTATCTTCTCTGCTGAAAGTCAGAATCTCACATTCCTCATTTTCTGTTTTTGCAGGCCCCCAAAATATTTTGGAGGCTTTGTCACGTGTCACATCCTGACCACGTGTGTGCTGTGCTTAATTGTGCTCTGTGTTTGTATGTACTTATGAGCAAACTTTATTGCAGTTCTGCAAAGCCAGGAGACTGTTGTGTTCACCACTGCTTGCCACAATCTGAACCTCATGCAGTTGGGTGACTTTCTTTATATAAATCAGTGAGTAGGTTAACTGAACTTTCTTTCCAGTGGATTTTCCCCAACAGTTCCGAATGCTTTCTCTATACTAACATGTTCTGGAACTTTTGTACCTTTTAGTTGTTGCTTTGGTTACCAAAATGACTTAATGGTTTGAAATGTGTAGGCAGAGTTAGAAGTCATCAGTAATCTCACGCTCTGTTGGTAGAGACACATCAGCCTCCTGCTCCATTCACCTAACACAAGCCTATACTCTGCATGCCAGTGGGCCCATGTCTCTAACTTGGGGTGCTGGTACTAATCACCAACTCCTGCTCTGTTCATGTGCCCTGTGGTCTTGTAACCTACTTTGAAGAAAGCCCTGCTGACTTTGGTGTGTTACTTTTCAAGGGACAAAAAGGTACCTGTACCTGGGCTATCTTCCAGATGGTCCCTCCTCTGATGGAACGTCTTCAAGCCCATCTCCCATGATTCGTTGCTCTGTCTGGTCATGAAGGCCCACTGCTGCCTCGTCTTGGCATTTCTGTCTAACAGGCTCTCTGAACTTTGATATTTCTGGGGCTTTGGAGTTCATCTCTATCCTTCTCCCGTTGAGCTCTTCTAGTTCACTGGATTTCTAGGTCCTGGCTTCTTTCCACCTACAAAGTGATACTGTGTACATCATTGTTAATCTAAGGATCTACTAATAGCATATATTTATTTTTGGAGATTTTAATAATTTAAAATTTTTTTCATTCCTTTTTTATTGATTTTTTTATGTATTTCATATAGAACATCCCAAACAATCTTATTCATCTTTATACCCACATCCCAAATAGTACCCTCCCATAGCACCCCCCCCATGACTGGCACCCATATACTCTGTCATCCCTGTTACCGTCACTGTGTTGTTAGTGCCCCCAGCCGTTCCCCAGTGCAAGCCCATTCACTGAGTCTAGTTAGCCTACCTAGAGTCCCTTGTTTTAGGAAGACCAGCTCTTCTTCATCTAGCAGCAATCATTTGCCAACATTCCTTTAGATAAGATTGGGGTCTTCTGTCCATTTTCCCAGTTCTATGCTGGATTGCTGACTGGGAGTCTCTTGGGCCACCCTGGCCAACAACTCAAAGGAAGGTATCTCTTGTCTGGCATTGTTTCTTGTTATATAGCCTTTAGCTAGACACATGGACTCTTAAACAAATATACCGATCACTTTAATCTTTGGTTATACTTTTCTTTGGGGTGTTTAAGACCATACAGTTGGCCCAAATAAACCAAATTTTAAATTACTCTTAAGGTCATCTTCACATAGATGAAACTGGTCAAAGAAAGGAGCCAGGGGCTCCTCCCAAGCCCATGTGACCCCTGAGGAACAAATCCTCAAACGACCTTAACAGTAATTTTTAAAAATTTAATTTTTTTAAGTATAGGTGCTTTTGCCTGCATGTATTAAAAGTGTGCAATATGTGTGCAGTGCTCACAGAGTCCAGAAGAGGGCATCAGATACCCTGGAACTGGAGTTACTGACCATTGTTAGCTGATATGTGGATGCTAGGAACCAAACCCAGGTCTTCTGCAAGAGCAGCCAGTGCTCTAAACCTCTGAACCTTCTCTCTAGCCCCTATTTATGGACTTTTTAAATGATCACGTGTCAGGCTGGAGAGATGGCTCAGCGGTTAAGAACACTGGTTGTTCTTGCAGAAGACCCAGGTTTGAATCCCAGCACCCACATGCCGACTAACAAGTGTCCATAACTCTAGTCCCAGGGGATCTGACAGCCTCTTCTGTCCTCCGTGGGCATTGCACGACACGGGTGCACTTACATGCAGGCAATACATGTATACACATAAAATAAAAAAATAAAAATTTTTTAAAAGATCATGTGTCTGTGAATGTACGATGTCTGTGTATATGGGCATATACACTTGTGAATGTCAGAGGAACACTTTGGGGAGTCAGTTCTCTTTTCCACTGGGTTCCAGGGATCAAACTCAGATCATCAGGCTTGCACGGGAAGTACCTTTACCTGGAAAGCCCTCTTGCTAGAGCCAATTTTAGAATTTTTAAACTGCCTAAACATAAGGTCTATCAAGTCTGATTTGTGTTCCCCAAATGCTCCTGGGTGTGGGTCCATCTCCTGGAGCCTGGTCACCCTAGTTGGCATCATACCGTTAAAGAAAACTAAGCCTTTCTCTCCCAGAAGCTGTCAGTTGCCAGTAGTTTCTCAGCTGGGACTGGGCTTCTTGCCCATTTCCCCCTCCATGCTGGACTTTTGTCTGGTGTGGGATTATGCAGGTCTTGTACATGCTGTCACAAGCACTGTGGGTTCACATGGGTAACTGTCCTGTTTTATCTGGAAAACATGATTTCTTATATTTATCTACTGCCTCTGGCTCTTAGAAACTTTCCCTCCCCTTACTCAATGGCATCTGAGCCTCGGGAGGACAGGGTGTAATATACATAGCATTCTGCAGTCTCTTATTCTCTGCACCTTCACCAGCTCTGGGTCCGTTTTAATCACCATCTACTGTCAAAAGAAGCTTCACTGATGAGAATTGAGTGATGCACTAATCTATGGGTATAACAATAAATCACTAGGAGTCAGTTTACTACTATGTCCATTTAATAGGAAAATAGTAGGGTCTCCCATATTACCTGTGACCTGTGTAGTCACAGGTTCTTGGCCTTGATAAGAGTGCCAGGTATGGGCTCCATCTTGTGAAGTGGACCTTAAATCCGGTCATAAGGTAGTTTGTTACTCCCATAACATTCATGCCACTGTTGTATCAGTGGGCATTTCTTACTAGGCCAGTCATTGATGTAACTCACAGGGTTCACAACTGGATAAGGTTGATTATTTATCTCTTCTGGTTATATGCACAGCACCATCTAGTACTGTGAAAGCTAGGTAGTAAAGATGAAGCTCTGAGGTCAGTACCAGCTTGATTTTTCCTTGTTTGTTCTACGACTTATGTAGGTAGTGCTGTGAGCATCAGGATCTTACCGTCAAGTTCTAGAGGGCAACCAAGAGCAGTGGCAGTAGCCAGTATCCTTTGAAGGTCTGTGGGACCTCCTTGGTCAACAACTGAAAAAGAGGGATGCAATGCAATGATATAAAGGTGGAAAAGAAAATAATTATTGTATTCTTTTATTCATTTTTGTATTAGGTATTACTTTTTCTTAGTTATTTTTAAGATCTTTTGGTGTTAAAGTTGTCAGATTTATTTACTTTTTGGCATTAAATGCTTATGAGTTCACATGTGCAATGTTCTCCTGATGGATGTTCAGCCTTGCAGTCATGCCTAGAAAAGTCCCTCCCATCCTTCCTTCATTCCCAAGGTTATAAAAACTGCCTGTATCAGCCATAGCAACACCAAGAACTAGCATCCACTGAGTGATCCCTGCTCTAAGAACTTTGTATATATTATCTTCTTTACTCATCACAAAACCCTCTGAGGCACAAATGGCTAAGTGATTTCATGCAGTGAGTGGCAGATCTTAGAATCAAACCTGCGTAATCTGACTCCAGGTACAAGAGTCTAAAACCACAACCTCTACTTTATATTGTGAATTAGTGATTAATTTAGTGTACATGTAACTAATGATCTTAATCGGTTACCCCAAATAATTAGTTTTCTCAGTCCTTTCTGAATAAACCAACATTTGCTAAACTGCCAGTATTATATAACAGATATTTTTAACTTTTGGCACAGTCACAAAGTAGAAGCCTCAAAAATGAAATAAAATTGGGATAAATATGGAAATAATTAGAATATAAAAGCTGTTCATCGTTGTCCCCAAACAGACGCTCTCTTACTCTAAGCCTGTTGTTCATGAGATCTATTGTAAATGGGAGAAAATGTAGAGAGCATATTGTAAAAATTGTGCTACTGGGCTGGGAACATGGCTCAGTGGATAAAGCACTTTCTGAACAAGTGTAAGGAATTTGCAGAACTGACATAAAAGCTGGGCAGGTGTAGAGGCTGACTGTAATCCCAGCTCTTGGAGGCAGAGACTGGATCCACAGTACAAGCTGGCTGTCTTGATGAGCTGGAATCAGTGAGCCCTGGCCTTAATGAGAGCCCCAGCCTTAATCAATAAAGTGGACCATGGCTTCTGAAAATACCTGATGTCAACTTCAGGCCTTCACATGACATACACCCACACATGTGTATAGCCACACATACATACACACCTCCACATGCACACACTAAAAGAAACAAACTTTTATTAGTATGTGATTAATAGTCAATACAATGTTAGTTCTTAGAGAATAGACACACTTTTTAACATCTCAATATGTTTTGTATTTGTAGGCCATATGTTATTATGAGATCACTGTGTACCAAAGTCCTAGGTGGTCTGTGTACTTCAGTCTGTTTTGCACTTTGTTTTCCCATCTTCACCTTTCTGTTAGCAATATTTTTCATGTTATAAGAATACATTTCACTATTTAGTAAGCTAAATCCCCAACTCTTTGAATAACATTTCTGTTAGTTCTTTGAGAATTTCAAACATGCGTTCAATCTATTTTGATCATATTCACCCCCACCCTTTGCCCTAATTCTTCTCAGATCCACTCCCATCCCTCCACCCCTTCCCAACTTCTGGTCCCATTTTTCTATTAAAATCCATCAAGCCCAATTTGTGCTACCCACATACTTATGGGTGTGGGGCTATCCACTGAAATGTGGTTGACCTACTGGGGCCACACCCTTAAAGAAAGCTGACTCTCCCTCTCCCAAGAGTCATCAAGTCTCATTAGCTCCTCAACTAGAAATGGAGTCCCATGAGTTCCTCTCCCATCTGTGCTGAAATGTTGGCTCGCTTGATCTTGTACAGGCACCCATAGTTGCTGTGAGTTCATGAGCACAGTGGTCCTGTCCTGTCCAGAAGACACTGTTGTGCTCCAGTCCTCCCTATCTCTGGCTCTTAGAGTCTTTCTGCCCCTCTTCCTTGATGACCCTGAGCCTTGGAGGGAGGAGGCATGATATATATGTCCCATGTATGTCTGAACTCTCCATAGACACTTATTCTTTGTACTTTGACCAGTTGTGAGTTTCTGCATTAATTGCCTTTCACTGCATTTCTCTGATGAGGTCTGAGAGCTGTACTCATTTATATGTATAGAGATACCAATTTAGAGGGCAGTAGAGTTTGATACTATGTCCATTTAGCACAATAGTACTAGTAGGTTCACCCCCAGGGCCTATGCGCTCCCCAACCATGGGTTTTTGGGCAAATTTACAATACCAGGAATGCATTTCCTTCTGTGGAGTGGGCCTTTAATCCTATCAGAAAGCAGTTAGCTACCACCATGATATTTGTGCCACTGTTGTATCTGTGGGCATATCTTGTCAGGCTGGTTGCTATTGTGGCTCACCCAGTTCACAGCTGGGTTAGACTATTGATGACTTTTTTACACACACACCTACAAACCTGCATAGCACTTTCCAGTGCTATAAAATCTAGCCATCTGGTAGGCCACTACCTGATCAGTATCGACTTGAATTCTTCATGTCCTGTGACCAAAGTCTTTGTTCTTTTTCTCTCTTTTTTAGTGGTGGAGGGCAAGACTGTTTTTGAGACAGTTTCACTTTGTAACCTAGGAAGACATGGAGCTTGCTGTGTAGCCATGTTGGACTCAGACTCGTGGTCCCCTGCTCAGCCTCCAGACAGGTGGAATTACAGACCTCCACAACTGTTTTTTTTTTTTTTAATTTTTACTTTTTTTAGGTGAACTTGATTTATGTACTGAGTTCCAGGGCAAGCTGGGCTGCTTTGCAAGACCCTGTCTCAAAACTAGTCACAGAAAAGAGAGTGAAGGCAGATTTCAAACTGCTGTTTTCATTTGCACCAGCTGAATGCGCATTCCAGCTGAGTCAAGTTTGTGCCAGAATTTGCTGTTGTCTTTGTTATTTTAACCATTCTTGTGATGATGTTTGATTGGGATTTTTATAACTAATGAGGTGGGGCACTTTCTTATATATATTTTTAATTGCATTTATAGTTTAGTTTTGACGTTGATTTTTAATTGGGGTTTTAATCTTCTGATTTGTGATTTGTAGGAGTTCTTTATTTTTGAACACTTGTAATTAGCCACCTGTCTCATTAGTTTCCATAGTTCTTTACTTGGTTTTCTTGGATTGCCAACTAAGCTGTCACACTTCGTTCAATAATTATATAGTAACTGCTTTTTAAAATGTTTACCTTTTACTTGTTATTTGTGTTTTATAGAATTGGATAGAACTTTCCAAATTATTTTGAAAGAACAAGAACAAGAATTCTGGTCCTGTTCCTGAATTTAATGATAATACCATTAGTGCTACAATACTAAGTTTTTTAAAAATTAGGAATGGATCTAGAATCTTTTTCCTTTATTTTTAAAAAATTTATGTGTGTGGGACTGGAGAGATGGCTCAGTGGTTAATGGAATGGGCTGCTCTTGAAGAGGACCTGGGTTTGATTCTCGGCACCCACTTGATGGCTAACAACCATCCATAACTCCAGTTAGGGGATCCAAAGCCCTCTTCTGACCTCTGTAGGGATTGCATGACACAGGTGCACTTACATACATGCAGGCAATATGTTCATACACATAAAATAAAAATATCAGTAACTGCCCACCTGTCTGAAAAACCATTTCCTTGTGGTCATCCATCACCTCTAGCTCTTACGATCTTTCTACCCCCTCTTCTACAATGCTCCCTGAGCCTTGGGAAGTGGAGGTTAGATATAGGCATCTTATTCAGGGATAATCAAAATCTATAGTCTTGTATTCTCTGCATGTTGGCCAGTTGTGGGTCCCCCTGTTAGTCACTATGTGCTGTGTTGTTTAATGATTTGTTTTTATGTGTTGCTCTGGCATTCCACTCCCCTGTCTGTTTTGCCCTAGGGTGCTATTTTTCCTCATCAAGTCTCCTATTTCCATATTGCTGCTCCAGTTCTTCTCTGAGCTCCAGAGTTCCCCCATGGCCTCCACTTTACCTGCATTGGCCCCAGTTCTGCAGGTTTCATTTTTGTCCAGATCCTTGGCTGCCTGAGCTGTTGAGGGTTGAGTTTCTTTTGGAATAAATTCCCATCAACTAAGTTGGAGGACATTTAGTGACAGCATATGGGGCAATGGTAATGACAGTTTTTACCTTGAGCCATGTCATCAGGTGGACTACATAAAATTGTCCATATTCTATATTTGACCTACAAAAAAGCAATTTCATGTAAGTCAGACAGTTTCTTTTGAGATATCTGAGGCCACTGGAGACCTTAGCTTCCTGACTGTTGGCGATCCTGAAAGGAGATTCCTGCAGTGGGCAGGACCAGGCCCAGGAACAGAGGGAAAGGGAAAGGCTTCCTGATACACATTTCAAAATTCCTTTTACAGTTTGTTCTCCTGTTCTCTCTCCCCCTTTCATCCTCTCTCCTTCCCTGCCCCTTCTCTCATTTTCCATTTCTGTCTTATTGAAATAGAATCTCACCCTGTAGCTCAAACTGGTCTGGAACTCACTATGTAACCTAGGCTAGCTTCAAACATCAGGTGATCCTCCAACCTCATCCTCTTAGGTGCTGAGATTCTCTGTATCACCATCACACCTAGATCTTGTTGCAATTTTCTGTGTTATTCTAGACTCAGAGGGTCTCTTGCTTTTCTATCCTGGAGTTCCTGGGACTCCTATTACCACCTTTTCTAAACTAGAGCAGCCTCCTGCCATACTCTGCATCATCTGGATGGGAGAGTAGCAGAAGCATCAGTGCTTCCTAACAATTAGAGACCTTATAAAATCCAAGACAATCGGAAGAAACTAGCTGGAGAAGACACTGGACTAGCACCACGTGGTTGCAGGTCATCGCAGTAGCCCCTGAGTTGCTCTGCTAGCCTCTGTGTCTTTTATCTGTATAGAAGCTGGAGGGATCATTCTAAATTCTTGGTTGATTCATATCACTTATGTGACCAGAGTTCTCTTGTGGTACCTCATTTCATCAGAGTAAAAGCCTGGGCTATGGCTGGAGCTCAGGTGGTAGGGTGCTTGCTAGCATGCACAAGGCCCTGAGTTCAATCCCCAGCACTGCATAAACTGGGTATAGAGGCATTTGCCGATCATCCCAGCACCCACAGGGTGTCAGCAAGATGATCAAAAGTCCCAGGTCATCCTCAGTTACATAGTGAGTTCAAGGCAAGCTTGGTATGGGGACCTGTCTGGAAGGAAGGTGTGGAGGAAGGGAAGGAGGGAGGGAGGGAGGGAGGGAGGGACCAGAGTCCTTCCTGGTCTTCAGGATGAGGAGCTGTCTTCCCATATCTTCTCTGACCTCTCTCTCACTCTCTACTCCAGCTATACTAGCCTCCTGCAGTTGCTCAGACCCACCCTGTCCAAGGACCACTTTCTCCAGCTGCCTCCCCTGCCGGGCTTCCGCCTTGCGTACTCACTTTGTTCAGGCCTCCTCTTACACAGCACTGTCTCTGAGGGTTTCCTTGGCTATGCTATTTAACCATACATTTCCCTCCACCAGCTCTGATCTCCCTTAAATTTTTCAGTAACCCTTGTCTTCATTTATTGTATGATATAATTACTTGCTTAGCTTATTGTCTGAGTTCTACCTGCAATGGTCATTTGAATGACCGCTCCATTGCAGCAAGGATTCTTAGCATTTCCCTCTTCTTTGTATCCCTAGCACTTAGAATAATGCCTAGAATGTGGTGAATATTCAGAAAAAATTTAAATAAATGGATTTGAATCAAGAGCTTGGGGTGTGTAGTTCAGTGGTAGAGCACTAGTCTAGGATGCGCAAGTTCCAGGTTCACTGTACACACACACACACACACACACACACACACACACACACACACACCATCACACCATCACCACCACCACCATCACCACTACCACCACCAAAACAAAGGCCTGTGAATGTCTCTTGGAGCACTGGATGGAGCATTGCTGATCCTCTGACCCCTTACTTTATCCTGCAAGTTGGAACTGGTCATTTGTCTTGAAATTCTACCAATATCATTTGACACATTTTGATAATAGCCCTTTAATGAAGACATAGAACTCAAGGGAAGCAAAGTATGTCACATCTTGACATTGGCTGATCGAACCTCTTGACACTGGACTAAGGGGTCATCTTATATATACTTCAAATAAGGACAATTATAGTCTCTCTCTCTCTCTCTCTGAACTGTGGGCTGATATCTGATAACCCTCTATAGCTCCCGAGCCATGCTGGTTTACAGTGATAGATTGTTATCTTCCCTGTTTAATTGTCTGCTGCCTAGGAAATTCTCCCAGCATGCTTATGTCTTCTTTATCCGGCTTGTAGATCAGGATGTAGACTGTCTTTGAATAATAGTTGATCTAGTGAAGAGGATTTCCTGCCCTGAGCTTGTCCCCAGTCAGTCTGTGTGTACCTCCTGGAGGAATCACTGCTGGTCATTCACTGATGTGCTACTTTTCGGAGGACCCACTCTGTGCCAGGCCCTGCCCCAGGAGTGGCTGACAAGACAGTGAGTTAACACATGCATTTCAGATCCTGTGTGAACTGCCTGATGTATGTTAGTTAGAGAGAGAGAGAGAGAGAGAGAGAGAGAGAGAATAATTGTCCCTACTTGAAGTATACCTAAGATGACCCCTTTTTCCACATACCGAAAACTGTCATTTATTGTACCAAAATCTCATCTTTCCCTCAAGAGTAAGAAAATTGCCTTGGACACAGAGTAAAGTAGTCTGATGTTGGTGCTCAGATGAAACGCAGATCCTTTTTGGCTTAAGCACCATTTGCCCCAATTCTCAAATTGGATTTAGTGAAGGTAGTGCCTTTCATTTTTCCCACTAGTTGTAAAGGCAAAAGCAGTTCCTGATGATAAAAGCAAGGGAGAAGGTCATTCCTGAGAGTGGAAATATTGTATGGCCAAAGGGAGCATCTGGATGTTTTTTAAAGCTTTCAGACCAGCTTTTCCAAATTCCCTTAAGTTCAAGAAAGACTGTGACCACCTTCCCTGCAGTAAAGCTAGCTTTGAAGAGAATCTTAGCTATGCAAGGGCTCCTACAGGGGGATGCTCTAGGCTCTGTAGTCAGACTGCCTGCTTTGGGGTGTGGCTCCCACACTTAGCACCCCAATGACTTGGACAAATTAACCTCTTCTACTTCCAGATGTGCCAAAAGGACTATTCTGTTCTTGCCTTTACCATCTCAGAGTCACAACTATCCCTTAATTTTTATTTATTTTTTGAGACAGGATCTCATTAACCCAGGCTAACCTTGAACTGACTTATAGCTGAGGATGCCCTTGAACTTAGGATCATCCTGCTTCCACTTCCCAAGTACCAGAATCACACTGCATGAACCACCATGCCTGGTTTGATGGGATGCAATGGATCAGACCCAGGACTTCATGCATTCTAAACAGATGAGCCACATCCCCAACCCTCTTAATTTCATATGATAACAGAAATTAGGACAAAGCATTGCCAAAGCAGACAGCAAGGTTGCAAGATAACTTAGCAGGCTAATTCTTCAAAGATTTTGAAAGATAAGTAAAAGTGAGCATGGTAGTGCACACTTGTAGTCTCAACACTTGGAAGATAAAGGCAAAGGAATCTAGAATTCCAGGCCAGTCTGAGTTATGTCATAATTACAGATCAGCTGGGTCTATGAGACTGTGTTTAAAAAAATTTTAAGATTAAAAAATAAAAATTTGCCATGGAAGTGAGCAGAGGTTATTTGGGAAGAAGTAACAGTACTCAGTGGACTGAAGTTGATATAAAAGATGGAAGGGAGGGTTGAGAATAATTCAGGTGGGTCAGAAAAGTAAGAGCAGCTGAGAAGCCTTCAGAATACACTATGAGGTTTAGATTTTAACATAAGAGCATCTGAGATTTACTGGAGACTGTCTATAAGCAAGGAGCAGTGTGCTCAGATCTGTGCTTGCATGGAGGGATGACTGGAGGTGGTGAGTCACCTGTTAGCCTTCAAGGGGAATGGCCAGGAAGACTTGTGCTCAAGATGCATTAAGAACTCAAGTCCTCAGCTCTAAGAGTCACATAATCAGAATAGGAACAGTGAATAGACACAGAAGAGGAATGGAAGATGTATCGTGTTTATCTCCAGTAACAGATACAGCAAAAGAGCTCTATGACCTGTAATTGTCATTAGGTCAAATCTCCAGCCAAAGTAGCATAAAAATGTGTTTTTCTGTGTAGCTGTTCATGCCACAGATATGTTGGTTTAACTCACTGCCCAGATTCTTAGGGAACATCTTAACTCTGTCCTGCCTTTGGCTTCCATAAACTACCTGAATTCTTAGTGTTGATGGAAATTTTCAGGATGACAGAGATGCTAAGGATGCAGGGCGAATTCAAAATTACTTTCAACTCTTGATGTTTTCTTCAAAAGCCAATGAAATATACTGTGCCCATTTGAACCAGCACACAATGCTCAAATCTGAGGATGCTCTGAGATTCCCATGGCCTTTAAACAAGAACAAATTTTCATCTCCAATTACTTTTGTGTGTTTTCTTTTCTATTGAGAATTAAGGATCTGTAAAAAGTCTTCTGAATAGGTTATTGAACATTCAAATTAAATACTAAAGCTTTTTCTGTAGCACTTTAATTTTTGAAAACTACTGTCTTGGTTTTAACCAAGGACTCTCTGGTTAGACGTGATCCCTGGGGAAATAGGAGGATTAAAAAAAAAAAAAAATCTATACATGAGTCTCAAAGTATCTATTAGAAAAGCAAGAGGGGGAGAAAAAAAGATCAGTGCCCCCAGTTCCCATGCCAGGTGCACCAAAGCTTGGAATTCAAAAGCTTATTACCAGGACCCCTTAATGCTTCCAGAATATCAAGTTAATCATTATTAAGTAACAGCCCTGATCACTTCCAGTCCCTTCATCTCCAGCTCTTCCCCTCTAAGACAATTGCATATTCCACCAAATCACATCTCCTTAGTCATGGTTCTAATGACACAGTTGTCCTGTCCCAGAATCTGTTATATCTCTTACTGTTACCAGTGGTCAGAGTCACACAGAGTCTGAAAAGTGGTAAAAAAACTTTATCCCAAAGCAAAAAGATAATACAGATCAGAAAGAAATACACTACCAAGAAAGACAACAGGCCATGTGAGTGAGAGCCCTCAAGGGGCCCAGTTATTGTTTGGGGCTTCCTTCTGGGAGTTCAAAAAAGGAGGAGTTTATTTGTGAAGGGGCATAGCATGAGTGGTTCTCTGTTTTGATTGACAGGCTTAGATTGATAGCCTTTGCTCACTGTGCATGTCCCTTCCCATGATGCATCTGATTTTTAATAATATTTATGCCCAATTATGCATTGGTATAAAGGGTAAATAGGGGGTTCCTTGCAAAAGTTTACTCAGGACACAATTTGTCTTACTGAACATGCACCTAAAACTAGTTCAGGCTGGATGGGTCTATCTTCCTTGATTTCAGGATATGTTCTAACACATGTTTGAATATAAACAAGAATTATCAAGGAGTTACTAAAGGTAATAACTTATTTCCATTGTTTAAAGCAGATATACCTGAATCCTGATGCAAGTGGGTAGAGGTTGGCAAAAGGTCTAGAGGTGCTTTGTTAGAAGGATCTATGTATAGCCCAAGCTAACTGCTGTTTTGGGTTGCCGGGCTATTCCGTTTGTCTGCCTCATTACCCACTGCCTTATGTCTGAGGTATGGGTTTCCAGGAGATCAAGACTGGAAAGGAGAACAGCCTTTGTATTTGTTCTACTGCCTTCTCTAATACACAGAAACTTGCTGAACAGAGTGGGAACGCTAGACTTTCAGCGACAGCCCATGGTTTGGGATTGTGATATGAAAGAATATTCTGAATTTCTTGTGGCTTCCACGTATTGGTCCTAGTTCTGCTCATTGGAACCACTAAGAACAAATTCTGTCCCTCTTCTGTGTGACAGCAGTTCAGACTAATGTCAGCAAGAACTTGGTCTCCTGACTGTTACTTTTCTTTAAGCTTATCGGTTCCTCCCTGCTGCCCGTAGTCCCAGCCTCTCCCACTCAGGCTTCCTGCCACCCGTTTTCCTTCTAGTCACTCCGTAGCCCAGCAATCCAGGTGCCTGGAAACGAATTTGTCTTTCAGGTGTTTGGGGGCTGGTGCATACCCTTCCTCTTCAAACTCCGCTGTTGATGTAGCCTAATGCAAGATTAGAGCCAATCGCTATATCATGTTTGGATTAAAATGGGATTAAAGCCTCTTATTCTCACATGCATTGGGTTATATCTACTTCAGAAGTAGCGTCATTAACTTTTTAGGCCCTCAAATCATTTATCTTGATAAATTCATATCACAGTGTCTTTATTCATCTCACGTGTCAGGGTTTTTATGCATCTTGAGTCTGGATTCCAATGTACTCAAGAAGCATTCTGCATCATAGCAAATTCTATTTCTTCCAAACTATTGACAAAAATCACAGAACTGGATAATACCCAGGTTGTTGAATCATTAGCTGGCACCCTTTAGAATGGTTGACAAATTAGATACGAAATCACCTTCACTATTATCTGGGCTAAATTATCCAGATGATCCTCCAGGATCTCAGACTTGCCATGTGTTGTGCTGATGTCACATTTGCTACACCTACACAGCTCTCTGTTCTCAGTCCAGTAGCCAAGTCATAAAAGAAAGTGATGCTAGTTTGCTAACGCCTGTTTTTAATGAACCCATTAGGTAAATGAGCTCTGAAATGTATGTGCATATGCGGTGTCTGTCACGTGGGTTCAAGTGTGTATACAGATGCACATGCATGTATATGCGTGTGTGTGGTCCTTCATTCTTGTGAGGCAAGTATATTTTAATGCCTTTTAAAAATTCAGAAACCCCTGTCAGTAATAGATCTTGATAGCATACCTAGGATGTGGACCATGCTCGCTTTTCTGGGAAAATGGCTTAGCTTTTTATACTTGGGAAGATGGTTTCTTTTTGCCAGCCGGGGTCCAGGACCACTGCCCAATAGTAAAGCTCTGCTGTGTTCTTGGTTGGTTGGTTCCCATGTGACAGAAAACATTTGCCTGAAGTGCTGAGAAAAGCTGGGTACCTGGTAAGCTCTCTCACAGTAAGATCTTGCCAGCTAAGTGTGTCGGGGTGAATCTATGCCTGATTCACCATACCTTCCCTGCTTTGTATATTTTGAAATATGAATGATTCAAATCCCATCAGAGCAAAACCAGACATGTGATTCCAGATAATCTAGAGCCCCTTCTTTCTTGTGGAAAAGGAAAAGCAGTGCTCAGACTGAGCAGTTACTCTTACAATCAAGTTTCCCTCTGTGTTATTTTATCAATCCCATCTGCCACTGTGGCACTAGACTACAGTTGGCCTCCTGTGTGTACAGGCGAGGTGAAAATTCTCCAGCCACCTCCCGAGAAGCCTTTGAGAGGAAAACTCGCGTCATGGGGATGTATCAGCAACCGTGGTGCCTCCTTGCTTCCCCAGATGTAGGTGGCCTTTTACTGAATCAGTCCTGCCTGAGTATTCACCAGTGATCAGAGTAGACTGAATCCCGGACTCAGAACTATGTTGCAGTACAGGTACAAGGGCTAGGGAAGCAAGCAGCCGAGACTTCTGCCATAAGCAGCTGTGAACCTACAGTGGGGCAGAGTCCTGGGTCACAAGGCCAGCACATCAGGCAGGTCTTTTCCCCCATCTGCCTTTGTTGCTGTACCACAGTGTGTATGTGAGATGCTGCTGCTTTGCAGTGGGGTAGCACTGGGCAAATTTGAGATGTTTTTGAAGGGAGAAATGGCATGGCTTGCAGATATGGGAGGGTGTGAGGCAAGGAGGCACATGGACATAATGAGAACTAGATTGTAGCTTTAGCCTCTGGTAGGGTTCGCCACACTAAGATGGGGAAGAGTTGGGTAGGAAGAGGGAAACCAGCTCTATTTGTAAATTATTAAGGTAGAGATTCCTGTTAGACAACTTAGTAGGGATCTAAGGAAGTCCTTTGATTTTGAGTCCATCATGAAAGGAGACTGGGGTATCAGAGTCCTTCATGAATAAGTGCCATATTAAACCACGGCTATGGAGAAGACCAAATGAGATCATGTGGAGAAATTCATCAGTGACCATAAAGAGCTTTACTCATATATGCTGTTATTTATCTTGTCCATTCCTAGCTGAATGGGTCAAAGAAAATATTTTCTTGAAAGGGACCAGTCCTGGAATTTGTGGAGAGAAGTTCAGATAGGGAGAAAGTGTGAGCTGTTCCCCGCCTGTCCCACTACCCTGTGAGGGCTGTGGGTTCACTTGTGCCCCAGCACCAGCTCAGAAGGTGTCATCCTCCAGGCACACTTCCAGTGCAGTTGCTCATGTTAATATCTATAAATAAAGTGCAACCATCAGCTCCTGTAACAGTGCATGCTAATGATTAGTAGGATTGTTGCTGGAAAAGACTTTTTTTTTACTCTTCTTTTCATATCTTGGGGAAGTATCAGGAATACAGTTTCTCAGAAGATGGGATGATATCCAAATCATTGACAGATTGCATGTTACAAATGGTCCTGGCTTGGGCCTTCAGTATAATTATTACAGGTGAAGATGGAGGACATTTGAGAGGAATCTTGCAACTAGGATTGTACTTGCTATTTCTTACAAGGTTTTTATTTTTGAAAGAGGCTCTTTAAGAACTGGATATCTCAGTGAGCTGGTAGTCTGAGGAACATGGTGTAGAAGGGGATAATGGAGAAGAGACAATGTTTGAGAGCCTTGCAGCTCACTGGGCATTTGACACAAAGGCTCCAGGAACTTGTTAAAGGTGTAGTACGTATCTAAAGTTCCTTGCTTCTCTCCTTAGAATATCATTTCATTAATACCAGGAATACTGACTGATGGGGGCTGGAGAGATGGCTCCGTAGTTAAGAACACTGGCTGTTCTTGCAGAAGACCTGGGTTTGAATCCCAGCACCCACATGGCAGCTAACAACTGTCTGTAATAACTCAAGTTCCAGGGGATCCAACAGCCTCTTCTGTCCTCTGGGGACATTGCACTACACAGGTGCACTTACCTACATGCAGGCAATGCATGCATACACATAAAAATAATAAAATATTTTAAAATAGAAATACTGAGCTACACCTATGTGGCAGTTACTAGGAAAGGAGGGTAAATGAGCCTTCCCCTAGATGAATCTACAGACTGGAGGAGGGGAGGAAAAGTTTCCTCAGCCTCCTAGTTTTTGTTGTTAGGTCTAAAATTAAAACTGTCAAAGACTAACAGGAGAAAAACATAACAAATTTAGTGTCTCAATGTTTTATTTGACATAAAAGCGTACAGAAATGAGGAACCATAGGCTGATGAGATGGCTCAGTGGGTAAGTATTTACTGTGCAAACCTGACAACCTGACTTCAATCCCTAGAACCCATGGTGGAAAGGAGAGAACCAGTTTCTGAAAGTTGTCCCCTGACCTCTGAAAATGCACTGTGACACACACACACACACACACACACACACACACACACACACCATTTTAAAAAGGAAAGAGGACACCCACCAAAAAGAAATGAGAACACAGAGACCAAGGAAAGGTGATGATTTGTTTGTGTTTGATGAGGAATGGACAGGGTGTAGAAAAGTGATTGGACAAAATGGTGCAGTCTAATGATGACAGACTGAGGAAGGAATGTAAGCAAAATTGTTTCTCCATACTTCTTGGTCTTCTCTTAGGTCAGAGAATTTCTTTATGGTCAACTTCAAGGCAGAAAAGCAGGGGGCGGGGAATCTAGAGTGGCATTTCTAGACTTTGTGGTAAGCTTTGAAGAAGAGAGATCCTAGTTTCTATGGCCCCACTTGAGGAGTTCTAGTTTCTTTGTTTTGCCTTGGGTAAGAAAGTGGAATGGGAGCAAGGGTAGGAAGAATCCTTGCCCTTGGCCCACCCCACCAGCCCTTCCAATGTCATTTAGTTCAAAGTACTCAGTATGCCAAGCACCATACATCGGGGTATCATTTTCTGAGCTCAACACTTGTAGCAAATATATAACCAATGTAGTAATAACATCTACCTTATATCCAGTATTTACTGTGTAAATATGTGTTCTCATTTTTATGTATGTGCCTGTGTGTTCATGTGTGCAGATATACCTGTGCGTGCATATGTTCGTGTTGTTCCTTAGTCTCTGTCCACCTTGGTTTTGTTGAGACAAGGTCTCTCGGCCCATCTCTATTTTCCCAGTGCTGATATTACAGCATGCATCACTAAACCCTGCTTTTTACATGGGTTCTGGGGCTCAAACTCTGGTCCTCATGCTTGCTAGGCAAGCACTTTATCAACTGAGCTATCACTACAGCCCCTGTGTGTTCTTATCTGACTTTTATTATTATCAATCCTATACTTTTGATATTAATTCCATTTTCCAAAGGGGGAAACTGAGAAAATAAAACTGAGAAATTATGTAGATTATCTAAGGTTACGCAGGCAGTCAAGGCTTGAACTGAGCTTCAGTCAGTTGCACACTATATGTCCAAGCTTCAGGAGCTTTTAAATACGAGTATTTAGAAGCGTTTATGTTTAATGCCACTATTGAAAGAGTTTTTTAAAAATTTGTCATCTTATAATTTGCTTTCTATTTCTATTGAATTTCTCCCTCTGATTTAGTTTCTGTCCTTGTTTGCCTGTCATATTTATTAAGGATTTTTATGTACCTATATTATCTCCTTTGTTGGCTTATTAGACACAAACTCCATATATTATTTTATTGCTTCTTTTGGGTATATAGTATATGTCCTTAGTGTATATAGGTTAACTTAACATAATATTATTCCATTTTTACTATATATCATGCAAGAAACTTACAAATCTATTCTTCTGTTTTCTAGTGAATAGATCCAATGAAATGGGAATTTTTATTTTTTAGTATTTGTTTTTCAATCCTAGGAAAGACCCTAAGCAACCCACTTGGTTATATACCCATCCTTTGTCTAAACAGAGCACCGGGCCTTGAAAATTTGGTCAGTATGGTTTTCTGCAGTAGCCCTTCTAGAACTTCATAGAGTTGGGAAGGAATTCACTAGAATTCAAAAAGAATTTAAAAGTATGCTAATTAGCCAGAAATTACAACTAACATTGACCACTATTGGCATAATCAGAGAGAAGGGATTACAGGTTGGCAGATAGAAAACTTACACATACTTCTTAGAAATCCTCAGTGTATCTTGCTGACAGTCCTGCACTTAACCATACAAAGCAGGAGCAAATGATGTGTTTCTCTGCATGGCGTGTACCTTCCCCTCGTATCCTCCAAGGCACTCAGCCTCTGCTGATACTCTGTGGAGCTGGAGAAGGAGGCAGATATCCCGGCTTCTTCTTTATATTTGACTCATCAGCATTTCAGAAAATTTACCAAAAATCTCAACACTTCTATGTAAATTAACATTTCTCAACCTTGACACCAAGTCCATATTTTAGAATAGATAATAGGGCTTAGCTGTATAATGTTTTTACAGCATACCTGGGCTCTATCTTTTAGACATCAACAACACACCCTAGACCCCAAAGTTGGCAGTCAGAAATTTCTCCAGATTATGTCACATGTCCCCAGGAAGAGCAGACTTACTTCTGATTGAGAACACTGGTTGAAGGGAATGTTTGCAAACATCAAATTCTACAGATTTGTGATGCCAAACCAGTATCAGCTGATGGGGAGAAAGCAACATTGCCATCAGATGTCGGTGAATCCCTGGCTCACTGCGGTTGCAAATTCAGTACCAGACTGGGAGAACAGTGTACAACTCAGAGCCAAGACAGATGTTATAAGAAAAAGTGGATGGATGGCTGGATGGATGGAGTGATGGATAGGTAGATGAATGAAAGAAATACGTGACGATTGCTCAGGTTGTGTAACTTTGAGGAGAGTAGTGATGTTGGGGTGCATACATGGGAAAAGGGGATATTTTACCAATTTACTTGAGTTTTATTATTTTTTAAAATATTTCATTTATTATTTGTATTTTTATATGTATGAGTGTTATGCCTGCATGTAAGTTAAGTGCACCCGTGTCATACAGTGCCCACGGAGGACAGTAGAGGCTGTTGGATCCCCTGGAACTGGAGTTACAGACAGTTGTTAGCTGCCATGTGGGTGCTGGGATTCGAACCCAGGTCTTCTGCAAGAACAGTGTTCTTAACCTCTGAGCCATCTCTCTAGCCCCTATCATTTTATTTTTTATAAGTAAATTTATTTACTTTTTTAACTTTAAAAAAAATATTGAGACTTTCATACATGCCTATAAGGTGTTTTGATCAAATCCAAGAAATTCATTTAC
>NW_008354494.1:1071264-1106278 GCF_000622305.1 Nannospalax galili
ATAGTCTTTGAGACAGGGTCTCCCTGTAGCCCCAGCTGTCCTGGAACTCACTATGTAGACCAGGCTGGCCTTGAATTCACAGAGATCCACCTGCCTCTGCCTCCCAAGTGCTGGGACTACAGGCGTGCACCACCACGCCCAGCTAGATAAATATTTTTAACTGAATTTTTGCTCTTCTCATACAATATAGTTTGATGGTACTTAGATCCCTCCCCTCTCCACACCTCTGCCCACACTCCCTGCCCAATTTCATATATTATATGAATCTGATTTGTGTCTTCACAAATGCCCCTCAGTGTGAATACATCCACTGGGCCCACCAAGGGTCCCAAAGATTCGAAGATCATTGCAGAAGAGGAGGTGGAAAGATTGTAAAGATAGCAGGTTATTCAAATGAACTCACAACAATGGTGACAGCCTGCACAAGTCCTATTAAGTTCAAATCAGACAATATCCCAGCATAGACATGGGGAAGTGGGCAAGAAATCCCAACCCAGCGTAAGGAACATTTGGCCATTGGAAAGGGGAAAGGTAATGTCTTACAAGGATAGATAAATATTTTTAAAAATAGAATTTTAGAAAATGTTTACAAGATTTCAGTTTCATTTTTGTGGGTTTTTGGGGAGAGAGTGTCGTTTTGTTTTGTTTGTGTTTTTTTGACACAGGGCCTCATGTTACCTAGGCTCCTCTCAAAGAAATTCTGATCCTCCTGCCTCTACCTCCCAAGTGCTAGGAGAATGTGCAGTGCCACAGCTGGTACATGCAGTGCTGGGGATCAAACCCAGGGCCTTAGCCCATGCCCAGGGCCTCATGCATGCTGGACAATGCTATACCAACTGAGCTGCATCCCCAGCCCACAAGATTTCTTCTTAAATCACATGAAGGTCAAGTATATTTCCTTTGATAATTACTTGCTTAACTCATGTGTTTCTAAAAATACAATTATGGTCTTTAGTCTGAGATTTTGTTTTAATTATTTTCCTTTTAACTCATGACCAAGTAGTCATGTAATAGCAATATTTATGAATGGGATTCATGTTGGGTTAAAAACAACCCAACATACTTACTATAGAAAGAATCTAACACCTCAACATTTAATTATATGCCTGCAGGGCCCAGACTAAACCAAGAACATTTTCACCCTGCAAATCGTAAGGAAGTAGGGCACACAGTGTGAGCCCTCAAGAAATATAAGCTGGAAGGATTGATTATGAACCTTCACAGGCATGATTTGGGCTACTTCTGTAATTACTTTCTCAAACTGAGATTCTCTGGACAGGATGAAGTGGGAGGAAATTGCTCAGGTGCTGTGGAAAGCCCTCTGAAGGAGAAATGGAAGTCACGGACACAAGAAGGGACTAAGGTGTAGAAAGGACAGGGGTGATCAGAGGGGATGCCATGTTGCTGTCCTGTTCCCCTTCCACCAGCAAAAGGTTGGGCTTCTGCAGGAGAGAACCCGGCACCACACAGCAACCAGAACCTGCCACATGTAGAACCTTCCCTCCTGTAGAACAGCCCCTAACCTTTCCCCACAGGGAAAGGCCTGGCCATCTGGGTCTCTTGAGGGCAGGGCTCCAGAAACCAGGGCAGCCTGGGCTGCAAGGTGAGGTGATTTATTTACATGAGGCAGGGAAGGCTTGAAGACACAGAGTAATCCATCTGCTTTAGCAACCAAATGGATCCCTTCACCACCTCCTCCTCTGGAAGCAGTCAAGGCAGGAGGTTGGGTGAGGTGACCTTCCAAAGCTGAATCTGTGCTTCTAAAAATAGAAGCATCCTCAGAGAATCTAGCAGAGGAGGGGAGGCTGTGGATGTTGAGGGCCAGAACCCAAGTCCCCAGAGCACTGTCAGTATGAAACTGTATTAATTAGACACAGGCACCCAGCTCAATAACCTCAGGTGTCTCTCAGAAATTGAAACTAAATGAACTGGCTTTTTTTTCCCCCTCTTCCTGGTTATACTCTCCCAGGGCTAAAAAAAGGAGAAAAACATTCCATCTTCTGACCTACTTGGATGGCTGTATATTGCCCAAGGAGCATCTTCCCTGGCAGAGGGATTGGGGGCTCCTTAAGACACACTCAGGAGATGTGGCTAAGTGGAACCCCAGGGGTTAGACAGCAGGGCTGCCTGAGGTCTGAGATTTTCTCCCCTGGAGACTGTGCAGGACTGGCAGGTGTCCAGTGATGTGGGAGTGTAGGGTCAGGGGCTGCTACCCCTAGGTTCATGCATTATCTTGTCCAGAGAGGCTAGTAGATTCCAGGGTCCGATGGAGCTGTGTGCTGCTGGTCTGCAGAGGTTAATGGCACTATTCTGAGGATGTGTATGGCAGTGTGTATGGGGTGGGGGTATGCAGGAGTGTGGGGGGATAGTGTGGCTCATTTGAGGTGACCATGTAGAGGAACAAGCATCTATCTGTGCTGGTGTGGGGCCCTGCTTGAAGGACAGCAGGAGTCGAGAAGGGCTGTGTGTAGAGTCCCCAAGCTCTGCTGGGGTGAGCAGCTCTGCGGGACGCCTCTCTGCATTGGTTTGTGCTGAGAACTCTCTCTGGATATGAGCAGAGCCACATGGGATGCTCTGTGGATTATTAAAGCTGTGGGGCTTTTGCCCTGGAGGCTGTATTCTCTGTATTCTGGGCTCTGGAAACCTGTGTGAAGCTGCGCATGTGGGCTGGGTGCTTGGTGGCTAGAGGCTGTGGACAGCCTCCTCAGCTCTGTCATCCAAAAGGAGCCACACAGGGGTGTAGTCTTCATGTGCCAAGAGTAAGAGATGCCAGGAGCTCAAGAGCTGAGCAAAAGGAGCAGAGGGTCACTCCAACACTGCCCTGCAGCTGAGCCTCCTGCACCCCAGCCAAAGACACTTTCTAATAGAGCTTCGGTTTGTGCTTTCTTAACAGGACAACGTGGATCTGGGCGAGCTTATGTTTTCCCTCTGTTATCTTCCAACGGCTGGCAGGCTGACCATTACCATTATAAAAGCAAGGAATTTAAAGGCAATGGACATAACAGGAGCATCAGGTGGGACGTTCTTCTGTTCCTTGTCTGGTTCTAATTCAGTACATTATGAAGTTCCTAATACAGCACATTGATGCTGGAACCCAACTGCTTAGATTTAACCCCTCTCCTACTTCCTAGTGTTATGTGACCTCATCCACTCTAGGCTTCGAATTCCCATCTGTAAAACAACAGTAAGATTAGTGTTGTGTCATTGAGTTTTTGAATGATTGAGTTAGTATGTATAAAGTTTTTATTATTTTTATTTTATGTGTATGAATTTGTATTGCCCGCATATATGTAAGTGCACCCATTTTGTACAATGCTCACAGAGGTCAGAAGAGAGCATTGAATCTCCTGGAACTAGAGTTATGGACAGTTGTTAGCCACCATGTGAGGGCTGGGAATGGAACCCTGGTCCTCTACAAGAGCAGCTACTACTGTTAACCACTGAGCCATCTCTCCAGCCCCCATATGTATAGAATTATGAAACCATGTGTGATATGTATATAAGATGATCATAATGTTGTTGCTGCTGCTGTTGTTATATGTATGTACATATGTGTGCAAGTGAGCATGCATGTATGTGCATGCATGTAGAGACCAGAAGTCAATATTGGGTGTCATTCCTCAGGAGTTGTCTACCTTGTGTTTTGAGACAGGGTCTCTCACTGAGACCTGGGCTTGCTGATTAGGCTAGATTAAGCAGCTGGCAAGCTTCTGCAATCCTCCTAGCCCCACCTCCCCAGCACTGGAATTGCAAGTACATGCCACTGTGCCCAGCTTTATGCAGAGAACTCAAGTCTTCATGCTTGCATGAAGCACATTACTGACTGACACTCCCAAATATATTATATTCTGTGCTTTAGACTCTGGGCTATTTCTAGTAAGAAATAAAGGTATGGATCCTCTGGCTTAGAGTCCCTTCTAGAAGGGGTGAAGAGACTGAACATCATGCATTTAGGCAGAGAAATAGAGGCCTCTTCTTTGATGTGGAGGATAGTGATGTGCTAATGGGACAGAAGTGCCTCCTCTAGAGCCAGAGTCACTGGTCTCCCTATAACAGCTATGCTGAGTGGGCCTGTGTCCTCCCTCTCCTTGGTGAATGAACTTCTCTTCCCTTTGCAAACTCACTGCAGATGGCTCTGGGGTTCCCTGTACTTAAGGCCATTGACCCCCCACAGGCCTCCCCTGTCTTCTAGGAATGCAGGGCCCCTTGAACTATAAGAATCCCCCTTCTTAAAGGCCCAATCTTTTTGCAAAGATTCCCAGGTGCTAAGGCCTATTTCCCCCACCTTGAAAATGCCTAAGCATTTCTCTTCCTGTCACAGGCAAGCAGGGCCTGAATTCTAGCTGGAATGTTTTCTAATTTGGTAGCAGATGTTTTCACCCTATTTTTAAATTTCATGAATTTTGAGGAGACAGTGTCCTGTGCTTTTTCTTGAATGAATAACTTAATTATCCTAAGTAGTTACTGCCCACATCGCATATCACATGAATTAAAATCCTCACTTTAGTCTCTAGACAGTGACAGGAGCTCTACCCCCATAGGCCACACACACTGATGGTCTACATTATCCTTGAGGTGACCCTGCTTCTCCTGTCTCTGCAGATCCCTATGTGAAAGTCTCACTGATGTGTGATGGCCGGAGACTGAAGAAGAGGAAAACATCCACAAAGAGGAACACGCTTAATCCCGTTTACAATGAAGCCATGGTCTTTGATGTCCCTCCTGAGAGCATCGACCAGATCCACTTGTCCATAGCTGTCATGGACTATGACCGGTGAGATGCCTGGAGCTCTTTCCCTGTGCACGTCCACTGTTCTCTGGGCAGGAAGGGCAGATTGGGGAGCAGCCATAGGCTCAGCTGGAGTCCCCGGACACAGAGTGAAGGAGTACCGTGTGAAAGGCAGACGGACAGAGTCACTTCTTCCAAACTACTCTGTGGTGTTGATCTCTCCAGTGCTTCTCGGCTGACCCTGTCCTCTCTGTTTCATATCTTTGTCTCCCCTTCCATGCCCCACCTACTTCCCCTTCCCTTCTCTGCTCCCTTCCTGGTATCTCCACGTGGAGAACTAGAGCCCTGTAAGTCTTATTTTCCATCAAGCAGTCCTGACTACCTTTAGTGGAAGGCTTCTTCCCAAAACAGCAGAATGATTACTTCAGCCAGACCATCAACATTTCTAAATATATAACTTCAATCTTTTTTTTCCTTCTTGCACTGTGTTTAATAAAGATCATTTCCATCCACTTAAGTCTGAAAGCAAACACAGAAATGTTCTCTTGAAAATGCTAGAATCAGTATGGATGACAGGGTGCATTAAAATGTATAAGATGCTAGACTTTTTAATTAATACAGCACAGAAGAGATATTTATAGCCTACATTGTAGCCAATTGTGTATTTAAAGGACAGATTTGAAAAACAGTCATTTTAATATGCAAAGGAAGTACCAACAGGGAATTATACATGTTAAACCAGTCATTAGACTGAAATGCAAAGTCTCTTTTTAATTAGAAACCTCCCACGTGGTCTGGGCACAATTATAAAAGAAAAAAAATCAGTCTGACTCCTAATATAATCTTACAAATAATATCCGTAGCTAAAAAATTTCCCATCTACTTCTGAAATATCAGTACAACAGCTTCAATGACCCAAAGGCTCCTGCAACAGATACCAGCACAAGGCATAACTGACTTCTGACACGGTTGCCCATGAGTGCGACAGCCCAGGTTGAGCATAGACCTGGTCCTATCTTCTCTGGACAACACACAACACTGTAGTGCCAGGTCCCAGGAAATGATGCTGCCCACCAGCTGTGGAAGGCTCAGCCAGCACTTTCCCAAGCGATTGCCAAGTTCTCTGCTTGGACAAATCTGATTATGTGATCTCTGCCTCAGTGCAATTATCAGTAAACTCATGAATCTGGCCTGTAAAAATCCATGGCAGAATCCACAGGGCCCCTGCATGCATCTGATTTGAATGAGTATAGTTCAAATGTCCCAGACACACCATCCCCAGCCTGTCACCCCTTTACTACCCCACATAACGAGTATAAAAACTAGTCAGCTTTGCTGGGAGGAAAAAGAAAGTATACCAAAGGGTTAACGATAGACCATATCCTTCCAACTATTTCAAAGGACTTCATTTGTTTCCCCCTAAGGAAAATGTAAAATGAACCAAAGTAGAGACTGACTCAGGGCAAGTTTCAGAATATTAGCCCTAAGGTTAAAGGAGCTAAACATTTTCACATTTGGAAACTCAAGCTGGCTCAAAGAACCAAAACTGAGTGTAGAAAGAAAGAGAGGGAAGCATAAGATCCTAACAGTGTTCTCTAATGTAGGAGCATGCAGATCTAGGAGCCTCTCCACTAGGCCCCACTCAGGCTGCAGACTCAGAGCCACACCTCTACTGCCTTTGATTGACTCTTGCAGGAATCTGAGTGGTCATTATAGCAAGACAGCCCTTTCTGATGGTTTCTTCTTCACTGAGTGGATCTGGAAGCCAGCTTAGTCTCCAGAAGGGGCATCCTTAGCAAACACCAGGGGATAGGGTTCTTGGGACCAGGTGAACCCATGTCAGTGTTAGGAAAGTCAGGTACAACATTGAACCCTAAATCTTTTGTGCTCTTTAGCTTTGCCTGTGGGGTTTTGTTTTTGGTTTTTTGTTTGTTTGTTTGTTTTTGGTATTTTTGAGACAGGGTCTCCCTGTAGCCCCAGCTTTCCTGGAACTCACTGTGTAGACCAGGCTGGCCTTGAACTCACAGAGATTCACCTGCCTCTGCCTCCCAAGTGCTGGGACTATAGGAGTGAGCCACCATGCCAGGCCCTGCCTGTGTTTCTAAATTAGAGAATAATTAAAAAAGTAAAAAGAATCTACTAGATTCCCCCATTTCCTCTGTCAATTTGAATAATTATTGCTTTTACTTTTACATACTAAAATTTTAAGAAAAAACTATTATGGGCCATTTTCACAGTGTAGGTCACAATGAGGTAATCGGCGTGTGTCAAGTAGGCAACGAGGCAGAGCGGCTGGGCAGAGACCACTGGAGTGAGATGCTGTCATATCCAAGGAAGCCCATTGCACATTGGCACTCTCTAGTGGAGGTAAGACCCCACAAGTCCTCTGCAAAAGAGAGTTTGTTTTACTGCTGAAATGTAAAAGCTGCTAAAAGCATGAGTGTACCAGGCTCTTCTGTCAACACTGGTGTCCATGGTGACATTTCCTGGGGCTGTTGGAACTTGCACAAAGTCTGAGGTTCATCTGTGCTCCCTATCAATCTAGGAGGTTTTGGCCAGAGTCGATTCCTCATTTTTATTGTCTTTTAAAAGGATTCTCTGATTTTGTGTTATGGTTTGGACTGGCTTTGGAACATCTGAAGGATACAGGTGTATATGGAATTTCAAGTCATTGTATAATGTCTTGAGCATGACTTCTAAAGAGTTTGAAATGGAGAGAGAGGAAGCCTGTATTCTAGGACTGGTTCTAGCCTGTGAGTCTTGGTATGTTGGTTAGCATCAGGTTCAAATATATTTAATAAAAACAGCAAAGCATAGAACAATAACACATAGAAAAGAAGTTTCTTTTTTAAAAAATATTTTATTATTTTTCTTTTTATGTGTATGAGTATATTGCCTGCATGTAAGTGTACCCATGTTGTGCAATGCCCGTGGAGGTCAGAAGAGGGTGTCAGAGCCCCTGGAACTGATGTTATGGATGGTTGTTAGCTACCATGTGGTTGCTGGAACTCAAACCCAAGTCCTCTGTAAGAGCAGTGTGGTGATTTGAATGAGAATGACATTTTGTCCCCAGTTGGTGACTCTGTTTTGGGAAGTCTTAGAAGGTATGGTCATGCTGGAGGAAGCACATCACTTGGGCTGGGCTTAGAGAGTTCTTAAGCCTCATGGGATCAGGTCTCCAGTCCCTCTCTGTGTCTTGTGCCTGCTTGAAGATGTGAGTGCTTATCTTTCTGCTCCTGCTCCAGCCACAGCCTGCCACCATGCCTCCCCACCACAATGGATTCTGATTCCTCTGGAACTGTAAGCTTAAATAAACTGTTTCTTTTATAAGTTCCCTTGGTCAGGGTGTTTTGCTCGGCCGAAAAAAAAAAAAGTAACTAATACAAGTAGCTAATGCTCTTAACCACTGAGCCATCTCTCCATACACCAAGTCTAAAGGAAGGCAATGTAGAGTACTGTGGTACCAGGATCAACAGAAACCTAGACTTTTCTTTCTGCTTAACTGTCCCTGTGTGCTTTATTTTTCCTTAAAGTTATCTCATTATGCAATATGACTGCTAAGCTCCAAACCATTGTATCTCCCATACCATAAAAATATGGAACAAGGCAAGCGTCAAAAAGAGCACACATTGTTTCTTTAAGAATTTTGCCTGAGATCTCATGCAACACTGCTCCTTCTGTGTGATTTAGCCCTAAGATTTGGAGGTGTCTAATTTCAGAGGAGGGTGATAAGCATACTCTTTTTATTGTGTGCCCAGCTAAATAGGGTTTTATTTGTGAAGAAGGGGAGAACACTTAACCTGAAAGCAACTGGTGTTGTCCCTTCCTCACACACGCCCTTCCCCGTGACATCTCATCCATTCTTCTGTTCAGCCTTGCTGATTAGCTCATCGCTCTGCTAATTTTCACAGAACTGATTTTTGATTCAGGAACATTTCTGAGGGTCAGAAAATCCCCGTAGACACATAAAGGGTAGATATGCAAGAGAAACCACTTTTCTTATATATCTTTTGGACACTGAGAGATAGAAGATGGTTTGGGGGTGGTAATTAGGTTAACATTCATTGGTTGGTTGGTTGGTTGGTTGGTTGGTTTGGTTGGTTGGTTGGTTGGTTGGTTGGTTGGTTGTTTGGTTGGCGTGGGGGAGGGCACATGTGTAAGGGTATATGTGTGGAAGTCACAGGACAACTTTTGAGAATTGGTTTGCTCCTTCCACCATGTGGTCCCTAGCATCAAATCAGGTTGTCAGGCCTAAAGGCAAGTTCCTTAACCCACAGAACCATCTCACCTGCCCAAGTTGGGTGCTCCAAGATGGAGCGTAAGTAAGTTATTAAGGAAGGGTTATGACAATGCACAGGAAAGGTGCTTATTAAGCTTTCAGGAGACTGTCCAGAGTCAGCAAAGAGACCAGGCTGCTGGAAAAGGGAACCCCAGGAAACAGGTGGGTATCATTTCCCAGGGGTATTGGGGTTCTAGGCAGAGAACTTTCCACTGTTCCCCAAGTGTAGGCAGCTGTTCCTTGCATAGCCACCTGAGAACGAAAGAGAATGCTGCCCGGTGTGGGTGAGTCTGATTGGAGTCAGCATGCAGGCCACTGTGGAGCAGAAGAGAGGCTCCCATAGGGGCCTGAAAACAAAGGGATGCCTCCTTTGTGGGATGCTGCAGAAAGGAGACTCCAAGCCTGGGGCTACAGGTTCTGTTCAAAGAGGGAGGAGGGTCCCCTAATTTTCAGGTTCCTGAACACGTCTCTGTCCCTGGGCCATAGAAGCTAAGACTTTCTTTTTCTGGCATCAAAATTAATCCCTAAGGGAGATCTAAAGATGTGGGAGCCACTTGAGAAGGCCCCAGGGGACCTGTGCCTTGCTTCTTCAGCTCCTGGGGGGATTCTCAAGGACCCCGTCTGTGTGCTTGAGAAATTGTCCAGGGGCTATTGGCAAGTGGCAGTGAGGGCCGTTGTAAACAACTTATTGTGTCCTTAGAAGTCACTGCTGATTTTAATTCTTCTTTGTGATTAGGAGTGTCAGAGCTCTGTGACAGGAACTGGGAAAGGATTAAGGACCACGGGTTTAGAGGGGCTGAGGCATGAACCCTGAGTCCTACACTAGCCGTGCTTCCTCGTGGTCTTGTCAGTCAGTAGCAGGGTGTGGCACACCAGTTTCCACAGCTGGTTGAAAGCTATGGCGGCTTCTTCCACTTCAGAGGCACGAATGTTGTGCAACTTTGGTCACCTGGGAAGTTCTCCTTAAACCCTGAGCTCTCAGCTTGCTGCAAGTCTGTGTTCAACAGTTATGTAAGTAAGAAATAAATGTCTTGAGGGTTAAAGTAATGAAACTTGGGAGTCATTTGTACAGTGGCTGGAATTACTTCAGCTAATACAATGGTCACTTCTTAACGGTTGCAGCGGAACTAAGGAAATGAAATGGCTGTGCCCCTGATAGGAAAGGCAAGGGAGGCCATTCCTTCCCTGTGGCCTCTTTGAAGTCATGTCCTGAGCTCCAGCTCCATCCCCAGAAGGGCAGTGATGCCTTCCCTTTTAAAAATAAACATTCAACTGTCAGAATTAGGGCAATGGTACCAGACGAGATGAAAGCAGGTGGGAGGTGGACCATGCTTTGTGGGCTGCTGTATGGTGGAGGGGGTCCTGGGCAGTGCTGGGAAGGTATGTGCTGGAGTTGAACAGACCTAGATTCACACTCTCATGCAGCTGGTTGCTTTTCTTCAGCTTCGGTTAACTCATCTGTAAAGTTGCCACAATAGTGCCTGTCTCTCAAGGGTAGTTGTGATAATTAAGGGTTTTGGAGGTATAGGAGGGTATGAGAGTTGAGGCAAAGTCTCGTGTACCCCAGGCTGGCCTTGAACTTGCTATGTAGCTGAGAATGGCGTGGAGCTTTTGATCCTCTTGTCTGTACCTCCCAAGTGTTAAGATTACAGGTGTGTACCACAGTGCCTCATTTATGCAGTGCTGGGAACTGAACCCAGGATCTTGTGAGTCCTGGGCAAAGCAGTCTATAGCTGCGCTACATCCCCAGTCCAGATCTTAGTTACTGAGAAGCACAGCTCCTTGGCTGGAACCCAACAAATTCTCAATGAAGTTCTCAAGATTTCTGTGTGCATCCTACATTCTGCGGGGCCATTGTGTGTCCTCATCGGACTATGTCACATAAGGAAATATTATCCCTGATGTTTGTTGTGGAGAAGGCAGAGGACCCCCACACCCATACTCAGTGAGCATCATCTCAGAAGAGTAGCTCACTCAGCACTTGGCTGGATATGGGTGTACATATTTAAGGTCTACCTCCTTTCCTTTTTTCCTTGACTATAAAGATAACTTGCTGTTCTAGTCTCCTAAATTTCTGCCTTAAAACAAAACTGATAAATCCCAGGCTTCTTGATAAGTTGTGTGTGTGTGTGTGTGTGTGTGTGTGTGCACATATGGACACGTATGTAGGGGTAGGGGGCAGAATGCGTAAAGGAGAATTGAGATTTAGTGTGAAAAGAGGTTGGCCTGACAGAAACTCTGTACCGCTGAGGACCAAGGGACTAGGTTAGAAATGAATCCCAGTTCCTGCAGAGATCTGGCAACCTACTCAGGGCTGTATCCAACATTCTCTGATATCACCAAGGCAGGAGGCAGATGGAGTCTTCAGAACCAATGAATTCAAAACTCCGTTTCACACTCTGGGACTCGGCATGACTTCACTGCACACCCAAAGGTCAGCCAGCACCTTTCCCTTTACTCACCATGATGTCAACAGCTTGAAAAGTTGTGTAAACTCCCCCAGAGCAGGTTGGAGATAGTAGTGTCCCTTTTCATGGGGCTGAGGGAGATGACAGAATGCTAAGGGCTTCTTACCACAGCATCTGCCTCTGTGCATCCAAGATAAGATCATGTTGACCTGGCCATGTCCCCACACCTTTCCCACCCTCCTGAAAGTAGAGCTGACCTACATCCAGAGCTTCAGGAGATTAACAGGAAATGGTTCCAGGATTTGCCTTGATTCCCTGTGTGGTGCTGTGTAACATCTGATTAATGAGAAGTAGGCTTGGTTTGATAGGAAACAACATGCAGATACCATGTGGTTAAATCATATTTTATTTTCTCGAGAGAATGAAGACAGAGCATCTATTCAGAATAAATAGTAAAGGCCGTATCTTTACTCACAGGGTGTGAGACTCCAACCCCAAGGCCATATTCAATGTAGATCCATCTTCCTCTCCCAAGGCCCAGCTTTTGTACATGTGCATCAGGCTACAAAGGTTCTGTATGCACCTGGCTAGCTGCTGAGACCTCCTGATAGAGTGTTCTGCCTCTCTTTACTCAGGGCGATACAATGGTACAGACATTGTGACATGAACAGAGTCCTCAATTGTCACCTTCAGCCTCAGTAAGGCTATGAATTTAGAGCTATAGGCCTAAAGCAAATATCAGCTACCCAGACTTGTCTTGAAGTTATAGCAGCCCTTTTAAAGCATGCATTTCTAGAAAGTTTCTATACAGTGCTCAGCAGAGCCCATCTGGAGTCTTCAATCTAGACCTTCCCAGGAGAAAACGTCTGATTTCCCAGGCTGGGTCACAGATATGTAACTGGTACCCATTTTATCAAGAGTGTGGGGAATACAGTTCTTGAGACGGGTGCTGACAGGTCAGGGGATATGACTAGAATAAACACAGCTGCTTCCCAAAAGAGCAAGAGAATCATAAACACTTGGACAAGTTGCTGTTCACAACAGTCAGGCAGTAGGAGCAATTGTCCAGGAACGATGTGAGTGGAAAGGACTCATGGAGCTCCAGGATCCTCAGTATCGTCACAGGCCTGTGCAGTCAGGTGTCCATTGCTCCCTTCTTACAGTCTATCTTGGTCCAGGGGCTACATCTGCCTTCACCTTCCCCCACTGAATGTGGGGATTCAAGCATGAGGTGAGCCAGAATCTCTGCTCTTCCCCACTTCCCTCTTGCTATAGGTTCTCTTAAAAACTCCCATTATGACAAAGTATGATTCTTCTGTCCCTATGTCCCAGATACCAAGATTTCCCCTCAACATGTAAAGGAAATGTTCTTGAAGCTTAGAAGCATCTCTTCTCTCAACAAGGCCCAGCTCCAAGACTTCTTCCATGAGAGACTGATTTTTGGCCATGGTATCTGCCTTCAGCTCTCAGAGGTATACAGCATTGATTCAATACACCGGACAACATGATTTATTGAAACAATGGAAGATCAGCCAATCCTGTTACATAGATATTGGATTAGCATCTGATGAATGAGTGGAAGAATAAATAAATGAAACACATAATGGAACCAATTGGATTGGTTCTAAAGCTAAAGTTCCTGACTCTCCATTCAGTGGCCTCCAGAGTAGAAGTGTGTTCCAGGCAAGAGGTGTAAAGGTATTGGGAATGGATCTGCAGCAGTTATTCAAATATCTGGCTCCAAACTTTAATTCTTTTAATTTAACAGTACATGAACATAGGTCATTTCTACCCTCCATTCCCATGAAATATCAGCTGATCACTGTGGCCTTGCATTTTGAGTAGAGTTGAGATATATTCAAAACAACCAAGGGTCCTTAGTAAAGCATGAGGCTCCCCTTGTGGATAGTGGGGTCCTAGAGTACTGAGTATCTGCTCTCAGCATAAAGAGGTAGTATGCAGGCATCCCAGAGACGAGTAGCAGATGCTGGGCCCTGAGTGAGAACTGGCTGGGAAATGACAAGGACATCAGCCCTCGAGCTGACTTTTCTACCCAGGAAAATATTTCAACAACAATTTTATGCAAAGGAGTGACTTTCTGAACCTATCTGTGAAGGTAAAGAAGAAGAAAATAAAAGTATTTCCTTTGTGGCCAATAGGAAGGACTTATGAGATTTTTTTAACCAAATATATATATATATATTTTTTAATGGTAAGATTTAGCATACCAGTGTCCATGAATTCTTGTAGAGTCTCTGAAGCAAAACTGACTACAAAGCATATAAAAAGTGCTCAAATTTGGGGATCTGAAACACTGACAAACCTATTAGAGTCTGTGCTGATAGATTTAAGTGGCCAGAATGCAGCTTGTACAGACAGGTGTTAGTGTTATTGGGACACTATGTTTTGAGCTTGTGGAAGGTATGGTCAGCAAAGACCACTCAGACTTTTCCAAGAAAGCCTTATTTCATATATTGAATTATCTGTACAAAAAGAGGAGGATGCTAGTTATCCTTATCATCAAAGAAAGTACAAAACCAGGCGCTTTTTCACAAGTCTATAGAGACAGGAAAGATGACAAAGTGATGGAAACTAGCAGTTCTACTGAGCAGAGACTCAACTGCATCTTGACTCTCCTCTTTCACGAGTGACCTTGCTATAGCATCCTCTGCCTGGCGGGGTCACATTCCCATAGTTACACGTGGAAGGTAGATGACAATGGGCTCGATCCTGTGCTCTTGTCATCTCCAGAACATTCGGAGGGCACTGCTAATACCTGGAGTGGGCTAATTCCTTCCCCACAGATGAAATATATTAGAGTGATTCATGCCAGTCCTGAAAGAACCACCTCTAAAGCTAAGCTACGAATCATCTAGTGGAGGACTGTCCCTTGCCTGGGGAAGAGGCCTGGGACAGAAGTAGAGCATCCTGTCAGAGGTCATTCTGAGAGGCCACCAGCCCGGGTTTGAGGCTTTCAGATGTTCCTGTCAAATACTGCTGCTCATGTGTCACCAGAAGCACTTGCCAATAGGACAAAGCCAAGTTTATTGTTTTCTATCATAATGGAAGGGGAGGGGCAGGGTCTGATTTATTGATATTTTGAAATCCAGGAAAAATTTTCCAGGAGAAAATCAAACCATACATGTAATTGAAGGGCCTGTGGAAAGCTCTCCTTTTTGGATTGCTTCCTGTTAGAGAAGGTGCAGTTCCTCAGTGGTGATGCTCGGCTGCATACCTGTCCTTCCCCATTAGTGTCTCCTCTGTGTATCTCAGTTCATTTAGAATAAAAATGAAAATTTGGCCAAGATGGCTCAGTAGGTAAAGACACTTGATGCCAAACCTGATGACCTGAGTTCAGTCCCTGGAACCTACATGGTAAAAGGAGAAAAACCCACTCCTACAGTTGTCCTCTGACCTCCCTGCACACTATGGCACCTGTACACCCCCTATACATGTCATACATGTACACAGGAAAACTAAATAAATGTAATTTAAAATGGAAAATTGATGCTTTTATGAGAAGCTATGGCTTTACTAGTTGAGGAGTGAAATGTACCAGTTACTAGCCTTCTTTCTCTGGTGTTTGGGGAAGGCACTGGAGTTCATGTTTGGTTCTGTTCATTCCTTGGTCACCCACCACTTGATAATCTTTCATGCAAAGTTCACAAGATCTACCTCAAAATCCAACTTAAATTGACCCATTCTTATTGATTTTGCAACTATCAGCTTTGTTCAGCTGATCATAGAGTAGCCTCCAAATGGCTCTCCCATTATCCTTTACCTCCTGTTTCTTTAATTAGTTCTTTGAGAATTTCACACGATGTATTTTGATCATATCCAGACCCTCTCCCCCATGTTCTAAACTATTTTTTAAGGCCTATTGAGTCTAATTTGTGTTTCCCAAACATTCTTGTTTGTGGGACCATATCTTGGAGCCTGATCAACCTACCCAGCCACATACCCTTAAAGAAAACTGTTACCCTCTCCCAGAAGCTATCAATGCTAATAGTTCCTCAGCTAGGGGTGAGACAGCTGCCCATATGCCTTCTCTATGCTGGGATTTTGTTTGGCTGGAATTTACAGAGGTCTTGTGCTTGCTGTCACAGCCATATAGGTGACCCATTTAGGGCTGAGCGTTGTTCAGCCTTTCTACCTTTACCAGCTGTGTGTCTGTTTTAATCACCATCTGATGCCGAGGGAAGCTGCTGTGATGAGTGTTGAGAGATGCACTAATCTATGGGGATGAGTTTAATACTGTGTCCATTGAGCAGAATAATAGTAGTGGGTTTTCCCCTAGGGCTTAGGATCTGTCTATAGGTTCTTAGCCCCAATAAAGGTGCCAGGTGTGGATGTCATCTTATGGAACAGACCTTATTTCCAATCAGAAAGTGGTTGATCACTCCCATAACATTTGTGCCACTATTGTACCAGTGCCCATATCTTGCCAGGTCAATCACTATTGTAGTTCACAGGGTTCACAGCTGGGTAAGACAGATGGTTACTTTTCTCCTCCAGTAACATGCATAGCACCTTCCAGCACTCTGAAAGCTAGCCAGTAGGAATGTTGTTTGGTTTTTTTGTTGTTGTTGTTGTTTGTTTGTTTGTTTTTGAGATCTGTTAAGAAGTTAAAACTTAGGTCTAGTATTTTTTGTCTCTCCACAGCATTTTTTATTGAATTTTTGTGTATTTCATACAGAACAGCTCAAACAATCTTCATCTTTATACCCCCATCCCCATTGGCACCCTCTCATAGCCCTGCCCCCCACTGGAGCCCCATATACTCAGTCATCCCTGTTAAGGCCCACTGAGTTGTCAGTGTCCCCAACCGTTCCCCAGTGCAAGACCATCCATGAAGTCTAGTCAGCCTACCTAGAGTCCCTTGTTTTAGGAAGAGCAGCTCTTCTTCATCTAGCAGCAGTCAGTTGCCAACATTCCTTCAGATAAGATTGAGGTGTGCTGTTTGTTTTCCCAGTTTTATGCTGGGTTATTGTCTGACTGAGTTTGCATGGGACTTGTGTATGTTGACACCATTTTCTTAGACTCATATGAGCAGGTTCCTAGGAGCTTGTAGGATTCCATTTCCATATAGTCATGCACCTCCTCCCTGGCTCTTACAATCTTTCCACCCTCTCTTCCAAGATGGTCCCTGACCCTTGGGTGGGAGAAGTTTAATGAAGTCAGTACCAGCTTGATTTCTTCATTTTATGACTCAAGTATGTGGTATCCTCAGCAATAAAGTCTGGTGGGTAATCAAGAGCAATGGCAATAGCCTGTAAAGTTTGAGGGTCTCTGGGACCTCACTGGCCAACATATTCAAAAGAGGTAACCTGTGTCTGGCACTGGGCTTTTTATTTGTTAGACTGTGTTGTCTATAGGGACATTGTCACCCTGTTATATGATATTTCATTTAAACTCTTTATATATATGTAAAATTAGGGAGCTTCTTTGGTGGTGGGTTTCCAAATGACTTTTTCAAAGGCTCTTTAACATTATTACTCCCCTCCTCTGTGCTGCCCTCCCATTGCCCACGCCATTTCACCCTTCCTGTTCCATTATTTCCCTTTACCACTTTATACCACTGTGTTTAGAGCTGGAGAGATGACTCAGTGGTTAAAAGCACTAGCTGCTCTTGCAGAAAACCCAGGTTTGGTTCCCAACTCCCACATAGTGACTAACAACCGTTTGTTAACTCCAGCTCCTGGGGATCTGATGCCCTCTTCTAGCATTGTACACACTTAGTGCACTTATATACATGAAGGCAAAACACTCATATGCATAAAATTTTCTTTTTTTGGCCTTTTTGAGACAGGATCTCCCTGTAGCCCTAGCTGTCCTGGAACTCACTATGTAGACCAGGCTGGCCTTGAACTCACAGAGATCCACCTGCCTCTGCCTCCCAAGTGCTGGGATTAAAGGCCTGTGCCACCACGCCCAGCATGCATAAAATTTTTAAAAGATCTAAAAACATAAATAGACCACTGTGTTCCATCTTCCATCCCTTGAAAGCCCCTTCCATCCATCTCTTACTGGTTTCCTGACCTCTGTAGGCATTGCAAATAGAACATACATATCTAACTATTCAAAACTGAGACTGAGAGCTGGCTCAGTGGTTAAGAGCACTGGCTATTCTTACAGAGGACCAGGGTTCAGTTCCAAGGACCCACATGGCAGCTAACAACCATCTGTAACTGCAGCTCCAGGGGCTCTGACACCCTCTTCTGACCTCTGCAGGCACTCCACAAAACAGGTGCAACTTAACATACATGTAGGCATGACACTGATACACATAAAATAAAAATTATAAATAAATTTTTTTTTAAAGATTCAAAGTTGGCGCTGGAGAGATGGCTTAGTGGTTAAGAGCACTTGACTGCTCTTAGAGAGGACCCAGGTTCGATTCCCAGCACCCACATGGCAGCTACAAACTGTCCTTAACTCCAGTTCCAGGGGACTCCAAAGCCTCTTCTGACCTCTGCAGCATTGCACGACACGGGTTCACTCACATATATGCAGGCAGTACACTCATACACATAAAATAAAAATAATAAATAAAATATTTTTTAAAAAGATTCAAAGTTAACAAGCACTTATGAGAAAGAACTTGCAATGTTTACCTTTCTCGGCCTGTTCTACCTCACTCAGAATGATTGTTTCCAATTCCATCCATTTACCTGTGAACTTCATAATTTCATTTTTCTTAACAGCTAAATAGTATTACATTGCATATAAGTACCACGTTGTCATTATCTATTCACCAGTTGATGAACATCAAGGGTCTTTCCCTTTCCTGGCTATTGTGAATAGATCGACAATGAACATGGATGAGCAGGCATCTCTATGGTAGGATATAGAGTTCTTCGACTATATGCCCAAGATAGTATGGCTGAACCTTGAGGTAGATCTATTTCTAGCTTTTGGAGGAACCTCCACACTGGTCTCTGTAGTGGCTGTATCAGGCTGCACCCCCACCAGCAGTGAATAAGTGTCCCTCTTTCCCCACACCCATTTTTCTTAACCTTAGCCATTCTGAAAATGGTTTTGATCTGAATTTCCCTAATGAATTCAGATGTTGAACGTTTTTTAAAAATCTCTCAGCCATTTGTGCTTCATCTTTTGAGAACTCTGTTTAGTTGTATGCCCTGTTTTTTAATTGGGTTCCTTCTTTTCTTTATAGGGAGCCGTGGGGGGAGGTTTGAGACAGGGTCTCCCTATAGTCCCAGCTGGACTGGAACTCACTATGCAGACCAGGCTGGCTTCCATCTCACAAAGATCCACCTGTCTCTGCCTCCTGAGTGCTGGGATTAAAGGCATGCACTGCCATGCCTGACCTGATTTGTTTCTTTCTTGATGTTTAGCTTTTTGAGTTCTTTGTATGGTCTAGATATTAACCCTCTGATAACCTATAGCTGGTCCAGAATTTTTCCTATTTTGTAGGCTGCCTCTTTACTCCAACAATGACAACCTCTGCAGGAGCTTTTTTCCTTGAAGTAATTTTATCTTTTACTCCTGTCACTTTAATTTTCAGTTAATCTGAAGTGTGTGTGTTGGGAGTCTGCAGCCAGTAGTATCAGAAGGACACCTTTTCTTCTGTTCTAAGTAAAATTCAAGGCATGAAATGTGATGACACACTGGTCATTGAAAAGCTTAGAGAAAACTAGATTTTTCTCAAAAACAAGGTGAACTTTGCAAACCATTGACAATTGCATAACGATATTTCAACTCTTAAGTGGCTACTGTGGGATGGTAAGTTTTACTCAGATTGTCCTAAATAGAAGCTTTCCAAATGAGGCAGGAAAACATCAGAGTGATTTCTCTCTGTGTCCCTGAAGATCTGAATGGCGCCTGCTTTGGTACATTAGAATTGACGAGTGTTCAGATTGACAGTTAACTAGAGAAAGGTCATAAAACCAATCAAGCAAGTAAATGCCATCCAGAACGATTAAGGCTGACTCCAAATTTTTAAAAGTAAACATTCTGGATTTTTCTTCCTGTTATTAAATCTTAATGAAGTCTCTGCAGGGGACATGAAGATTTGGAACCAAATAAATCCACATCTGTTTGTGTTTTTTTCACTGGTCCTCATCTACTTTCTCCCTCTAATGGTCTCAATGCTTGTTTCTCAAAAATAAAAAATAAAAATTCTTGTTAAAAACAAATTTCCCATAAAAGATCGTGAATGAATGATCAGAGGAGAGGCCTCTACCCTCATGAGTAGAGCTGGTACCTTATAAAAGAGGCCTACCGTGTATGCGCACAGCAAGGCAATCTGGCCTATGAGGGCTTAAGGTTGGCTTCACTACACATCAAATCAATCACCTTGATTTTCACAGTCCCCAAAACTGTGAGAAGTAAATGTCTATTTTTTATAAATGAGCCAGTCTAAGGTACTTTGTCACCATAGCCCAAAAGACTAAGGGAATCTTTAGTTGTCCTTGTTCCTTGTATCTCTGATCACATCAAGAAACAAGGCTCAGAATCCATAAACAAGATACCAAGGCTGAGTATCCTATGTTCCCATCCTAGTTCTGGAAACATCTCTGCAAGAATAATGAGTTGGGCCCCTTCCCGTAGCAGTAATGTCCCAGAGAGGTTGACAGCACAGAGCTCTTCACTGTAAACTTTGAGAATTGAAGAAGGGGAATCCACTATCAGACTGGGTGACAGGATTGAACTGTGTGGGAGTTTTCACTTTGGCACATTAGGTCCAGGAATGAGTTGGCAACCAAGGTCCCTTAGCTATGAAAGGTTGTGTCAGGACCTCAAAGCATGAAGGGTAACCATAGGAAACGGGTCTTTCTTTCTTGCTCCTGCAGGGTGACATCAACATTGTGTGTATGAGTTTCTAGTTGGAGCAAGAGAATTGGCTCTTTCTGCTGAATTTTAAATTATGTTCATTAAAGTTGCAAAATGCTGACTTCCAGGATTAGAAGTAACAACTCTTAGGCTACTACTTTTCATGTATAAAACCCTGTGAATACAGACTTACCTTGATATAAATTTCACCAGGAATGAGGATCTGGGGATCCTCACAGAGAAAGAAAACCACAATGGAGTGAGGCTCTACACTCCAGGATCACAAGGGGAAGCCTCAGGAACACTGCTGCCACTTACTCTGAGGAAGATGGAATCTAAGCCTCCCTCATGGCACACCATCAGAATAAGTTTCCAGTTCTTTTTCTCGTCTACATGAGAGCAGGCACGAAAGAGTTAATAACAAAGACCTTGAGAAAGCTGCCCCTTGTTACAGGAAAATCACTTTTAGCTCCAGTTGCCACTGTCAGAGGAGATGCTTGAATTCAAGAGAGAGAATAATAGGAAATAAAAGGACTTTTGAATCACATGGGAGTCTTCGAGGACTACTCAGTGCAGAAGATGTTCCTCTTACTGTTTGAAGCCAATAATTCTCTCAAGCCTCCAAGCACAGATTCATAACTTCCTTTTCCATCTTTACAGATTGAGTCTGAATTCATGGGTGCCCAGGACACTGTCCTTCTGAGTATGAGCTGCCTCTGGAGCAGGAACTGGGGGGAGAATCAATACTAATAATAATTCTGGAAATACAATGCTGAGCTCTGAGCACAGTGATAGAAGATAAAAGCCATCAACAGTCTTACTCAGCTGTCGACCCTACATGCTACACTACTGACCTGACAGACAAGGTGTATTCACCTGCACAATAGTGGCAAGTCTGTAATGGGAGTAACCAACCTCTTTCTGATTAGAATTAAGGTCTACTCCACAGAAAGAAACCACTGTAAACCCACTTGAAAGCTTGTGACTGGGGAAGTCATAGGCCCTATTGAAGAAGCTACCGCTGTCATTTTGCTAAATGGTCATGATGTACTTTAGTGGGAATAGAACACTAGAGGACGGTCCTTGAGCAGTCACAAAGAGTGATAAAGCTAAAAATTCCACAGTCCCAGCAAGCACGCCATGAGACAGGATAATGGAGTAGCAAGCCAATGCCCGAATAGATCTGTACAAGAGTTGGGGCTTCACCCATTCCCATCCTAGAAGGAATGAGAAGTTAAGCACTGAGCCCCTTCCACCTCCACACACCCCCACTCCAATACTCAGAGAAAAGTAGATGGCTTCTGTTTTTAAGGCTTTATCCTGCTGATGGATCTGCTTTCAGAAGAGCTATTGGGTAGTGTGGGGTGGACATTGCTGCATAAGAACCTTCCATGTGATTGAAGAAACTGAAGAAAAGTGAAGAGAAGTGTTAGAGCAGCAGCCAGTCATAGCACATGGAACTTTTAAATGTATATGTATTTAATGTGTTTGATCACATCCACACCCCTGTTGGCCTTTCTTGTTGTCCTCCTACTTCTGCTGATACCCTTTGTCCTAGTTTGTATCCTCTTACTGTGATAAATCACTAACAGTCAAGTTGGAGAGGAAAGCATGTATTTCTCTTCCAAGGGACAATCCATCACCGAGGGAAGGCAGAGCAGGAACTCCAGGCAAGAACCTAGAGACAGAAACTGAAGCTCAGACCACAGAGGAATGCCCTTTCCTGACTTGCTTCTCTGGCCTGTGCTCAGCCTTCTTTCTTAAACAACCCAGGGCTACCTGCTCAGGGGTAACATCACCCACAGTGGGCTGGGCCCTCCTATATCAACCGGTGATTAAGAAAATTTCCCATAGACATGCCAACAGGCCAATAGAGGAAATTTCCCAATTGAGGTTCCTTCTTCCCGGAACGGTCAAGTTGACAACCCAAGACAGCTGTGGTACCCTCTCTCTTCCCAGCTAGTCCCCTTCCTTCAACATCTTCTATTTGGTCTGACTCAATGAGCTTTACTAGACTTGTTTACAAGAGAATTTGTGAAGATTTGTTTTTAGGAGCATGGGCATCTTTCCAAGGTCTAGGCCACTGGAAAAAATATCTCCTCCTCCCATTAACTATTAGCTGTATGTAAGTCCTCAGGAGGGTTGAGGCCTCAAAAGCCTCTCCCCCTCCATGACAAGATATTGACAGGTCCAATCTTGTGTAGATTTATGGAGGTACTCATAGCTGCTATGAATTTGAGAGCAAGCTGACCACATCATGCTCAGAAGTCAGCATTTCACAATGCTCCTCCCATTCCTTCAGCTCTTTCGGTCTACTTCTTCCAGTGTTTCCCTGAGTTGTGGAGGGGGTGATAGAGATGTCTGATTTATGGTAGAACATTCAATTGTCACTATTCTTAATCACTTTGGTCAGTTATAAGTCTCCACAGGTACCACTGACCACTGTAAAAAGAAGCTTCTCTAACTAAAATTGTCAATAGCACTAATCTGTGAACATAAGCATAGTTATTTAGAAGGCAATTAGATGGGCACATGGCCATTCAGCAAAATTATAGCAGTAGTTTCTCCACTAGGGTGTATGACCTCCCCAGCCACAAGCTTCCAACTAAGTTCACAGGGATTGCTGTCTGGTGGAGCAGTCCTCAATTTTAAGCAGAAAGAGTTTCTTACCTCTATAACAAACCTGGTCGCTAATGTACCAGTAGGCATATCTTGCCCATCAGGTTGTTAGTGCAGCACTTAAGGTTCACAGCTCAGTAAGAACCTTTATCCCCTAGCAGCCTGCACAGCACTGAGGGCAGGACAGCAGGGATGAAGCTTCCAGCCCAGTCCCAACCTGACTGCTGTATGTCCTGTGGCCTTAACATGTGGTATCTTCAGCAATCAGGTCTTACCATCTAGTTCTAGTAGGCAACCAACAGCAGTAACAATTGCCTGTATTTATTTTTTGAGGCCCTCAGGCACCTCTCTGACAACACATAGAGAGGTAAGGTGTTGATGGCATTTTATGGCATTGAGAGAAGACAAAGTTGGAGACAGTATCTTCATTGGTTGGACACGGATTTGTGTTTGGATTGTTTAGTGAGTCTTGCCCCAGAATGGATGTTCAATAATATTCCTGCTTAAATCTACATCTCTCTCTCTCTCTCTCTCTCTCTCTCTCTCTCTCTCTCTCAGAAAATTAAAGCATGCACATAAAGATTTATTAACTGTTTAATATTGTGGTGTCTAGTTTTCTGAGGTTGGGAGGTGTGAGGTTAAGGGAAAGTTGTAGGTTTTTGTTGAACTCATTCCTAAAGTCTGATTTTGAAAATGATGTGTGAAACAGATCAATGTAAAAGCAATGGTGATTGATGAAACCAGAAATTAAAGGTAGCAAAATCATTTAATCAGAGAGAAAGCCATGATCTAATTAAACATCCTGGCGGGCTATACCCAGTATGCTGTTGTCGCTGGTGTCTAACAGGAAGGCATGTTCATGCCAGCTTTGCCACTTAGGGCTGCTGAACTTGAGCAAGATACCTGATTTCTCTGAGGATCAGCTTTCTCTTCTGTAAACAGGAACATTAGTGCTGAGCTGTAAATACCTGCTGTGGTGATTAAATGATAAAGTGTATGTGAAAGCAACTAGCGTGCGTGTTCTGGCAATGAGTGATGCTCAGCAAGTGTTCATTTCCTTTCTTAGTAAAAAAAAAACCTTGATTTTCTTCTCCTTCCACCCCTTGGGTTTATTTATTTGTTATTTTTATTTTATCTGTATGACTGTCATCATCTGCATATGTGTAAGAGAACCATGTCATGCAGAGGTCAGAAGAAGGCGTCATTCTCCTTGAACTGGTGATATGAATGGTTGTTGGCCACCTGTGGGTGCTGGGAATTGAACCCAGGTTTTCTGCAAGAGTAGTCAGTGCCCTTAACTTCTGAGCCAGCTCTCCAGCACCTTCCCCCCCTTGGGTTTTTTTTTTTTTTTAATGAGACAGGGTCTTGCTATATAGCCCAGACTGACCCACAATCCTCCTGCCTCAGCCTCCTGAGTGCTGGGATTACCGATGTGAGCTAGCACACATAACTCAATAGTTTTGTACATTTTTATTTTTTTGTGGTGGTAGAGCTTAAAATTAGGACCTTGCACATGCCAGCTAGGTAGGTGTGTTGCCAACTGAGCAACATCCCGAGCCACACCAGCTCATTTTCAGTGCTGTTTTATTGCAATCTCAAAAAAGGACCACTTTGTCCCAGGTGTGATAGCGCACACCTTTATTCCAAGTGCTTGGGAGGCAGAGGCAGGGGGATCTCTGTGAGTTCAAGGCCAGCCTGGTCTACGTAGTAAGTTCCAGGCCAGCTGGGGCTACACCCTATTCCCCTCCCTCTCTCTTTTACTCTCTTTCCATCCTTCTTTTCCCTTGACTTATTTTCCCTTTTTGGAATTTTAATGGTTCACAGAGACTTCAGTGTCAGGAATGTAAGCAATAGAACAGTATCGTAACAAGTTTGCTGTTATACTTGGATTAAAGCAGTTTACCTCAAATGTACTTACCTGTGAGTCACAGTAAGAAACATATTTAGCCAGGGATGGTGGCGCCCATCTTTAATTCCAGCACTTGGGAGGCAGAGGCAGGAGGATCTCTGTGAGTTTGAGGCCAGCCTGGTCTACATAGTGAGTTCCAGGACAGCTGGGGCTACAAGGAGACCCTGTCTCAAAGAGACCAAAAAAAGAAAAAAAGAAAAGAAACATATTGAGCTGGGCATGATATTACATGCCTATAATCCCATTCCTCAAGAGTCTAAGCTAAGGCAAAGGATCTCAAACTTAAAGCCAGCCTGAACTAATAGCAAGATTTTGCCTCCAAGAAAAAAATAATTGAAAAGAAAATAAAGGAAATACATTTGAAATTTTTTTAAATTTTATTATTTTTGTTTTATGTGTATGCATGTATTGCCTGCATGTAGGTAAGTACACCCATGTCATGCAATGCCCACGGAGGTCAGAAGAGGCTGTTGGATCCCCTGGGACTGGAGTTACAGACAGTTGTTAGCTGCCATGTGGGTGCTGGGATATGAACCCAGGTTTTCTGCAAGAACAACCAGTGTTCTTAACTGCTGAGCCATCCCTCTAGCCCCACATTTGACATTATTATAGACACATAAATAATTTTCTTTTAATTTCCATGAAAAAATGCACATGCATGTGGTTTAAATTCATTGCACAAATCCAATAATGGGTTAGCAGTATCAGTATGAAAATTACTGAATTAAAAGATGCATACTTGGGGCTGGAGAGATGGCTCAGTGGTTAAGAGCACTGGCTGCTCTTGCAGAGGACCGGGTTTCAGTTCCTAGCACCCACGTGGTGGCTAACAACCATCCATAACTCCTGTTCTGGGGGATCTGATGTTGTCTTATGGCTTACACAGGCATTGCACACATAGGTGCACTTACATATATAAACTAAAAATAAAGAATTTTTTTAAAGCTGCACATTTTCAGAGAGACCAGTGTAATTTTGGTTCACAGTGGGAGTATGAAGAGGGAGCTATGGAATCATGATCAAGTGCACACATTTTGGGACTGGAGATATAGATCAGTGGTAATGTATGCAAGGCCCTAAGCTCAGTCCCCAGCACCACAAAGCAAAGCAAAACAAAACTATACATAGTCTTCGGGCCATATATTCTGGCCCCTCCTCTAGAAGTCCAGAATTCTAGGCTTTTCTTCACATGTGCTCAGCAGGAAGCAACATCATCCTTGGTTTTAGCCTCTACAGAAGATGCTATACCTGAGTTTGTGTTACTACATTTTTGTGAGCAGAATTTAGCATAAATGTTTAACCTTTGCTTTGGAGTTGTGCTTAGCCTTAAATGGTAAATAGCATAGAGATACCAACTGTGAGTGCTGTGTTTATCTTTGAAGAAAAGTGTTTCGTAAAGCCTGAGGAGGATGAAGCAGCAGATCTCGTTGCAGGTGAGTGTTCCTGCTGGTGGCCTATTACACTGAGTGCTGTGGCTACAGGGGTGAAGACTGAGCGCCTGTCTTCTAACTCACTGAATGGGAAGCCTGAAAGTAAATTGTTCCAGTGGAATACCATCAATCACATAATTGATGTTTTTACAGTGTATACGGGAGCCCAGGTGAACAAGTTCCCAACACTCTGTAGGGAGAGGCTGGTACCAAGACACATGCTGACACCTTTTGGTCAGGCTCTTGGAAAGAATCCTCCCACTGAACAAAGAGATGAAGGAAAAGAATAAAGATCAGTGTGTGCAGAGACATGAAGTTGGGAGAGGAGAGGACCAGCGCCTGGTTAGCCAGCAGTTGAAATGATTGAAACAGAGCACCTGGGGGACACAAATGGTGCCAGAAAAGGAGGGTGGGGGAGCTTGGCCCTTCTCCTGGAACAGTGTGGGAGCTCTGGAATGATTTTTAAGGTGAACTGAAGCATGCTCAAATTGCTGTTTTAAATCACATTGACCATCTGGAGATGGGCAGGAGGCTAGAGGCTGGATGACAGCAGTGGACAGGATGAGTGCGCTAGGTAAGGAAGCAGAAGTTGACTGGTCTAGGTGGGGAGAATGCACTCAGATGGGTTTATGCGCTAACATTGCATGGAAGGTTAGGAAAAGGAGGACTTTGGCATGATAGCCAGGCCTCCATGTTGGCCAGATGAATGGTCCTGCTGTTTACTTAGCTACACAATGGTAAGGAAGGGGGCTCAGGGTTGAGAGACAGGGAGGGGGCATCTGAGGAGAGAGGAAAGACAGCGAAAGTTCCCCTCATGACTTTCAAAAAGGTGCTCTTCCCAAAGACACATTGAGTTCATAGCATTTACTTAGATTTTTACCATCAGAAAGAGCGAGAGCGAGAGAGAGATCCATACAGTAGTAGGCTGGTTCACTGATTTTTTTATTTAATGAAAATGATTGTGCTGACAATCTGCTGACAAAAGCCTAATTAGTCTACCGGATCCCTTGGCAAAGAGCATGTCAAAAAGCTCAGAGTGTGGCTGAAATGCTTTCCCTGAATTAAGAGAGGTTTCAGTGTGTCCCCATGGTCTGTGTATCAGTGTTAAGGAGCTCTGGACCCAGCTGTGGTCTCATTGTGAAGAGAAAGGACCTCAGGTCAGACAGGAAGGGATTAGATCTTACCACCTCTCCCTGCTGAGGTCAAGAGTGAAAACAAAAAAGAGAGAAAATTCTGGACCAGCAGCAGCAGGACTCAGAATCTCAGACAGACAAAACTACCCTAACAAGAGATTGATGAAAAAGCAAGATCGGACCCTGTACATGCTCTGTAACCCTGTGTACCTCCCACACCCCGCCCCTGACTCCTGGATGCTACACTTCTGTTCAGACTTCCTCTCTGATTTCAACATCATCTTGACACAGAATCTTGTTCCCGCTCTCCTCCCAGGTCCAGTTCACAGCCCACACTTGCATTCATGAGCAGCAAGTCCGGCTGTGGGCAGGCTTTGAGTCTTTATTCTGAAATTCTAAAGAGCCCAGTGCCAATGCAAGAGCCACCTTTCAACGCTCACAAAGCAAACAGTCATTGTGCCTTTGGCTTCAATCAGATAACCTCCAGGATATTCAGAAGATGAATCAGTCTGAAAAATGTTTCTAAAACCTTGGTTCAATAGAGAGCACAAAATACCAGCAGAGAATGGAAGAAATTAGACAGACTGGATTTATCCTGGCCAGTGAGGACATGGAGGCATGTACATAACCAAGACGCAGGAAGGGTCACTTGATCCACTAAAATTTCCTAATGGCGTGAGACCTTTATTTAGTTCAGAATGTGAACTTTAGTAATTTGGGTTATCAGAAAAAGAGACTGAGGAGCGTGCATGGAAGTCAAGGTGGACTGGTAGAAAAGAATGCCTTGTCTAATGTCAGGTTTCCTTTGCTACCAAAGGGAAGCCTCAGGAACAGTGCTCAGGGACACTGGGCTATGCCTGCCAAGGCTGCTAGGAAAGCATACCTTGGGAATGGACTCCAAACCCAGCCACAGGGCTTGTAGTCAAGCAACATCAAGTGAAAAGATGGACTGGACACTGAGAGGTAAAGCCATGAACTGAATAGCGATGCTAAGCAGATGAACGAGGATTAATATACAGGGCAGATGAGAGACAGACCCATGTGGAGCATGTTGCTCACAGTACCTGCCCTGGCTCAGCCTCCCCTGCATATGGCCAGATCTCACCCTTGTACCTGTTGAAGAGGCAGCGCTAAGCACCACAGTTTGTCAAGTACGCATGTCTGGCCCCAGATGGTTGGATCCAGAGGAGCACATGTTCCCAGCAGCTACTCCATGGGTTTCCCAATGACTTATGGCATGCTGTATGCCCCATGGTAAGTTTTGTCAATTATACTTTATCACTGAGCTTGGGAGCATCATGAGCATCTCAGTGAGCATCAGCAGAACCAGAAATTGAGCAGTTGTAAGATTTTACAGAGATGATCTAGAAGTCCTGTTAGGCCTTGATGAAAGATGCATTGTAAATGACTGAGAATTGTAAAAAGAAGACATATATACAAAGTAGATGATAAAAAATCTAACAAAAAGAGAAATAAACAGATGAGCGAAGAAGAGTTTAGTCTCGTTAGTAGCAGGAACCAGTTCAGAGGGCTGGGGATTCTGATGTCCTCGGTGTTGTTTGTCCACAAAGAAAATTCCTGCACCCACTCCGACCATGGTTCTTTTGATGGAGCTTCTGGGATAATCCATTGCCATTTTTATTCATGAGTTTGTAAATCATCTCAAGCAAGCCCATCTAAACGTATTAAACGTCCTTGAATGAGCCTGTAGGCCTCGCAACCCCAACACTCACCAGGATTGGTGTTGTTTGGGATTGTTCAGAAGCACTGGTGATGCAAGTGTTCGATCTTGCCCCTTGTTTCTACATAGTGTTCCACAGTCTAACGTGCTGAAGAAGAACTGTTAAGTGGGCCAATCCCCTGAATAGGAAAGAAACTAGAATGAGCAAAATAACACAAATAGAAATGAGATTCGTCCCGTTGGAAGGAAGATAAACTGTCTACAAAAGAAGCACAGATGAGAGACCCCATCACAGCATGAGGAAGGCTGTGTGCGGGGAACCTTAAAAGATCACTATTAATGATGCTTCCTTGTGGTGACTAAAGAAATCGTGTGGGGGCTGTAACTCAGTTGGTGGAGTACTTGCCTCATACACACAGAGCTCTGGGTACATCCCTAGAACTGCATTAAAAAAAAAAACAGGGCATAGTGGAACATGCCTATAAACACAGCACTTAGAAGGTACAGAATCAGGAGTTCAGGGTCAGTCTGGACTATAAAAAGGGAGGAAGGGAGGAGAAACAGACAGAGACAGAGAGTGTAGACCCAAAAGATCTAAAGGCAAGAGGCTTTCCTGCTGTTGACTCTCTGTGATAGAGTCTATAGAAGCTGGCCACAGAAAAACTCAACCATGTGTGAACATGGATGTGCCTTCAAAGGCAATGATTTATTTCGTTTGGTTTGGGTTGGAAATACGGAAAATTTAGAAGTTTGGAGTTCTGTTTAGAAAGGTCGTGTTTCCACATATTTTTTAAAATAACAGCAGAAATCATTTTTATCCAAGAATACAGAACATCATACAAAGGCACACAGTTGTATTTCAGGAGATTGATTAGCTAATTTCATCAAGATTTGTCAGCTGCCACTAGATGATAGAGGGAGCCAGCACAACCAAATAACCTGTGATACCATTTGTTAGGAGTGGTATTAAGTTGGATAAAAAAAAATCCTAAGCATCCAGTAATTCAAAAGAGATAAGGTAGAAAGTCCATCTATCAGAAATGTACATGAACACATTCTTCACAGAGAATAAATAGTGTCCAAGGTAGTGTTGCAGTCTTGTAGGCATCACTGGTACCCAAACAAAGATGTCAGCTGACCACTTAGAAGCCCATGTATGAATGGGCTACACCTTCCTATAAAGCTGTACATCTGAGATTGAAAATTCCTTGAGAATCCAAAGTGTGGAGCTGAGCAGAAATGACTCACTAAGGGAAAACCTAGAGAGGTAAGTCTCCCAGAGCAAATCACAGCATGAGTACAGAGAGCTGTCTAGTCGTGAGGGAGAACCTTGCTGAGGAGATACTTCCTGCAAGTTTTCTTAGTTAAAGGTCAGAGTCTCTGGCAAGTTTTTGACTCCTCTTGCTATGAGATACGTAGTAATCAGATTACTTTTGATGTAAACAATGGAGATTCCACCACTAACTAGATTAAGTAAGGAAAAAATGTGTTATCTGGCCAGAGGGTCTAGAGAGAGGATGGGAGTTGAAGATTTGGAGGTTCAGTAGCTAGGCGGTGCTAGGCTACGGGGCATCCTTACTTTTTGTAGACCAGTGACAATAGTATGCAGTTGTAGGCATGGAGTCTAGAGAAAACTGTAAAACTGCGCTTTTTTTTAGCTCTTAATTAGGAACAAGGAAAAGACGTCTTCAGATCCCTGATAGACTTTCTACTTAACTCTTATGACCATAAGATTGCCAGTTATTAAAGCAATGTAGGCCAAACAGGTCCAGCTCTGAAAATGGGCTGCCTTCTAAGACACTATGGAAAGCACCCTCCCTTCCTGACCAGGCAACACCTGCCCAGCCTTCCAGGTGACTCTCCCTGTTCACTCAATGTTTCCCCTCGATTCTAGAGTCCATCATGGGATCACCTGGCATTAGACCATTTTCTTACCAATTCTGAAATGCTTAAGCCAGAATACATACTACAGAGCAGCAAATTAAATAGAGATCCCTGCCTGTACCAGACCAACAGGTCCCATGGAAAACCTCCATATAAGAAGTATTCTGGTATGCAGGTCCCTGATGGCCCTCCCTTTCTGCTGCTTGGCACATCTCTGCACATGCTGTTAACACTCTTTTCTCTAATGAAAATTATGGGCTTAAGGAGCTGTTTTTCAAAATATCTATACTCTCCTGTGGTGGGACCTGGAAAGCAAACCTGAGAGTATTTATCGTTCATTCTCTAAGACAACTTTGGCCCTCTTCTCCCACTGTTTTTAAACCCAAAGCCTGACGAAGGTGGTATCAGGCCCCCACTTTAGGTCTTGTTCCTTTAGGAACTTGGCCCTTTAGGAACCAGAGAGTCAAAAGCCTGAGGGAACCTTTGATCTCCCAGTGCTGCTGAGCACAGAGTTTGTGTAACTAACGCTGGGAATCTAGTCTACCCCACTCATATAGAACCCTAGGTTTCAACCCCTCTCCACATACCTCCACCCCAGCACTGGACTGTGGCCCTTCAAGCTTTCAGTCAAATGGTCTCTCTCCTTTATGTCACTAGGATTCAATGTACACTGGTCAGAAATTTTCCCCAGTCCTGATGCCTTCAATGTCCACAAATAGTCACATGAACTACAGGACCTTTGCACTAATGCCAGGCATCTATCTGCCAAAGAACACATAGCCCTTTGCTGGATCCCCAGCCATCTGCTCTGCTACCCTTTGCTGCCCTCCCCTGGCCATTGATCCCAGTGCAAGTAACTCTTCAGGGGTTTATGGGTGTGTTCTTTCAATGAATAGGTAGGGCTAATCAATACCACACAATGTTCATATGTTAAGGAATAAATACCTGGTACAACAAAAATACTTGGTTTCTGCCTCCCAAGAGAGCATGGTGAGAAGAAACAAAGTGGAAGTGAGTGAGTGGATTCTTCTAGTGAACCCCGGAAGCTGTAGAGTCACCGTTCCCCTCCCTGCTGTCTTCACTTAAAAACAAAAACTTTCAGTTGATCACCCCACCCCGCCCCTTAAGGGTTGAATCGGAGATCTTTGACATCCTTTTAGTCAGTGGTTGTGCTGGCCACATCTGCCTTCTTCCTCAGCACTTTAATCCTTGTTTTCTTGTATAAAACAAATGTTTCTGAAAAGCTACCAGTCAGTCTGCCAGACAAAGGCGAATGCTAATTTCATCCCCCATAGCTAAGGATACATAGTTTGTTTAGTAACAGTTATGATGTCACCCAGGGTACTGTGTTCTTTCTGATTCATACCTAGCAAGAGTTGTATGTGGCAAGGATAGAGCTTGGGACCCATATTCTGGTGAGTAGTAGTTATGAACCACAGAAAAGCACAATATGGAAGGCATCCCAGGAGTGCCAAACGCCCAAGAGAGGCTGCAGGGCTGAGAGGGGCCCTACAGTCAAGGGAGTGCCGCCAGCTGGCTCAACTATTAAGGTAGTAGCTGCATTACTCTCCCTTCAACTGTGGCATGCCCACGTCATTCTGGACTGGTCACCTCTGGATGCACCTCCTGATGTCTTCAACAGGATTGTGGCTAAGTTCTAAGTCAAGTCCCAGTTACCTTAAAAGCCACAGTCCAGTGTTGCTACAGGCATCATATCTACTCTGTTGGCCATGGTATACCTAGTTCTTCATGTAACACCCAGAGCATTGTTTCCTACATAAAAACAAGTCTTTAAATGCTGAGGAGGATGAAGGCAGATGTGACTAGAACAACCATTGACTGAAGGAAGCTCAAGGATTTCCAATTCTACCTTGTGTTCCGGTGAGGCTGTTAGGCAGGAGAATGGTGAGATCTACATTATAAACAGATCTCAGCTTCTGGGGGTACACTAGAAGATTCATTCATCTCCATATTTCTGTGATTCACGTCAAATGAACATGTACATTTTGCATAGCTGTCCAAACAAGAGCTTAGCTTTACAAAGAATTTGGACATTATTAGACTCAGTGGATCATGGAGGAGGTCACTTCTGTTATTTCTGGCCAGATGTAGATCGTCTGATTTGGCCTATGGGCCAACAAGAGGGTATAAGCTTGGAACCGCTGTGATATCACTGCCTCAATGCCTGTTAGGGCGCCAGCCTCATCCCTGAATTGATTTAAGAGAGCGCTCCTTGTTGATTCAGCTGTCCAGCCTCCAAGCTGCAGTGTCTGTACCAGCTGCCTGATCTGAGCATTCTTTCTGGTTAGAGAAGAGCGGGAGGGAAGAGCTCCAGTGGCAAGGGAAAGAGCAGTGCACAGTGACAGCTAGGGGCTGGGATTCTGAACACCTCAGAGAGATCATATTCCCTCATCAAGGGCTCTGCTCCGTTTGACTGGTCCTAGGGGGCAGCCTGTGCTGGTGGTGACCAACTTTTCCTTAAAGATCCAGCAGAGGGTTGCTTAAAACTACAGCTGGTTTGTAATTTTGGCCTCAGACAGTAATTACAACTGCCAGGGCTCCTTGGAGAGATAATTACGGGAGGATCCAGCACACTCATTTTATCTCCACACTTAACCATCAATTAAATCATTACCATCTAATCCTATTCCAAAATCTAGAAATGTTCTGTGAATATATAATTTTGAAGACATTAAAGTTTGTTTTCAGATGATTTTAAGTGAAAAATTGCTCAATTTCCACAGCCAACAGAGGCCCACGTGTATACTTTCCTTGTAAAGGCAGAACCAGTGTCTCCTGCCTTCTAGTCCTTGCCTCCCTGGAGGCCTGTCCCACATCAAGGGTCAAGCAGCAATGGACTGACAGGCAAGAGCCCTGACTTTGCCTTTTATCTTTCCTAGAGTTCATGTTCTCCAAAACAGGATTAGTATTGGCACTTAGAGGTCAGCAGCTGGGGCAGATGGGAGGCCTGTTCTGCAAAGAAGTTTCCAGAAGGGTTTTTGCCTGCTAGGACTCTGGGGGTCCTCAGTCTATCTCCACTAACTCAAAGTCAGAAGTGAGGCCTTTCACATTGGGAGCTCAGGGCTCCAGACTCAAACCACTGAATTTGTATTTTGCCTTACCATTTCTGAGCCTTCTGTTCTTGAGCAAGTTTCTAAATTTCTTTAAGCCAGATTATTCAACTCTTTAACCACATAATCATAGATCCTGTTAATAGGGCTATTGTGAGACTTCCATGAGAAAATAAATGTTTAACATAGGGCCTAGACCTAATGGATGCTACAAGGATTTAATATTCAATGTTATTTAACATACAAGTATGCACAGAGAAATGACAGAAGCAAATGGGGAATGGAAAGGTTCAAAAATGTGCTTCCAGACTCTGAGAACACTGGAGAGTGCTGGTGCTGACACCGGGCCAGCGGCTCAGGCTCCACTATCCAGCCTTGGACTTCACAGCCTCTGATCTTCTGTCCTTGACCTTCCTTGGGGCGACCTACCCAAAAGCCCCTGACTGCAGTCTCACTCTGCACCCCTGCTACCCTAATCTGCCCTGATCCGCCCCCTTCCACTCCTGCCCAGTTGCCTCACCAAGAGCCCAGAGCTCAGCCAACCTTCACGTGAGCCTGCTCTCTGCCATTTGGATACCCTTTCCTTTTTGTAGTGGCTCCCATGGGCTAATAATCAGGCCTCATGTTTCTATCCTAAGTCACGTTTTGTTTCTCTATACATAGACCACCTTTTGGGGCAAGAGGGCTTTTGAGACACAAGGATGTGACTATTTCCTGCTTTCCTTGCTCCAGAGAGACAGTCTTTTAAATATATTTTTATTTTTTTGTATATTTTTATTGAATTTTTGTGCGTTGCGTACAAAACATCTTAATCCTCTTTATAGTCCTTACCCCATCCACAGCCTGATATTCCCCCCACCACATTTCATGCATTCTGTCATATATGTTAAGGCCTATTGAGTCAAGTTTGTGTATCTAGATGTCCCTCAGTGTGAGTTCATCTACTGGTGTCTAGTCAACCTATCTGGAGTCTCTCCCTTAAAGAAGATCAACTCTTCCTCACCCAGCAATAATCAACTGTCAACTTTGGTGAAGGTTGGAGCCTGCTGCCCATTTCTCCAATTTTCTGCTGGGTATA